>NC_045627.1:16135721-16264632 GCF_009829155.1 Mustela erminea | reverse complement strand
GCTATTGTGGACATTGCTGCTATAAACATTCGGGTGCATGTGCCCCTTTGGATCACTACGTTTGTATCCTTAGGGTAAATACCCAATAGTGCAATTGCTGGGTCATAGGGCAGTTCTATTTTCAACATTTTGAGGAACCTCCATGCTGTTTTCCAGAGTGGCTGCACCAGCTTGCATTCCCACCAACAGTGTAGGAGGGTTCCCCTTTCTCCGCATCCTCGCCAGCATCTGTCATTTCCTGACTTGTTGATTTTAGCCATTCTGACTGGTGTGAGGTGATATCTCATTGTGGTTTTGATTTGTATTTCCCTGGTGCCGAGTGATATGGAGCACTTTTTCGTGTGTCTGTTGGCCATCTGGATGTCTTCTTTGCAGAAATGTCTGTTCATGTCCTCTGCCCATTTCTTGATTGGATTATTTGTTTTTTGGGTGTTGAGTTTGCTAAGTTCTTTATAGATTCTGGACACTAGTCCTTTATCTGATATGTCATTTGCAAATATCTTCTCCCATTCTGTCAGTTGTCTTTTGATTTTGTTAACTGTTTCCTTTGCTGTGCAAAAGCTTTTGATCTTGATGAAATCCCAATAGTTCATTTTTGCCCTTGCTTCCCTTGCCTTTTGCGTTGTTCCTAGGAAGATGTTGCTGCGGTTGAGGTCAAAGAGGTTGCTGCCTGTGTTCTCCTCAAGGATTTTGATGGATTCCTTTCGCACATTGAGGTCCTTCATCCATTTTGAGTCTATTTTTGTGTGTGGTGTAAGGAAATGGTCCAATTTCATTTTTCTGCATGTGGCTGTCCAATTTTCCCAGCACCATTTATTGAAGAGGCTGTCTTTTTGCCATTGGACATTCTATCCTGCTTTGTCGAAGATTAGTTGACCATAGAGTTGAGGGTCTATTTCTGGGCTCTCTATTCTGTTCCATTGATCTATGTGTCTGTTTTTGTGCCAGTACCATGCTGTCTTGATGATGACAGCTTTGTAATAGAGCTTGAAGTCCGGAATTGTGATGCCACCAACGTTGGCTTTCTTTTTCAATATCCCTTTGGCTATTCGAGGTCTTTTCTGGTTCCATATAAATTTTAGCATTATTTGTTCCATTTCTTTGAAAAAGATGGATGGTACTTTGATAGGAATTGCATTAAATGTGTAGATTGCTTTAGGTAGCATAGACATTTTCACAATATTTATTCTTCCAATCCAGGAGCATGGAACATTTTTCCATTTCTTTGTGTCTTCCTCAATTTCTTTCATGAGTACTTTATAGTTTTCTGAGTATAGATTCTGTGTCTCTTTGGTTAGGTTTATTCCTAGGTATCTTATGGTTTTGGGTGCAATTGTAAATGGGATTGACTCCTTAATTTCTCTTTCTTCTGTCTTTCTGTTGGTGTAGAGAAATGCAACTGATTTCTGTGCATTGATTTTATATCCTGACACTTTACTGAATTCCTGTATAAGTTCTAGCAGTTTTGGAGTGGAGTCTTTTGGGTTTTCCACATATAGTATCATATCATCTGCGAAGAGTGATAGTTTGACTTCTTCTTTGCCGATTTGGATGCCTTTAATTTCCTTTTGTTGTCTGATTGCTGAGGCTAGGACCTCTAGTACTATGTTGAATAGCAGTGGTGACAATGGACATCCCTGCCGTGTTCCTGACCTTAGCGGAAAAGCTTTCAGTTTTTCTCCATTGAGAATGATATTTGCGGTGGGTTTTTCATAGATGGCTTTGATGATATTGAGGTATGTGCCCTCTATCCCTACACTTTGAAGAGTTTTGATCAGGAAGGGATGCTGTACTTTGTCAAATGCATTTTCAGCATCTATTGAGAGTATCATATGGTTCTTGTTCTTTCTTTTATTGATGTGTTGTATCACATTGACTGATTTGCGGATGTTGAACCAACCTTGAAGCCCTGGAATAAATCCCACTTGGTCGTGGTGAATAATCTTTTTAATGTACTGTTGAATCCTATTGGCTAGTATTTTGTTGAGTATTTTCGCATCTGTGTTCATCAAGGATATCGGTCTATAGCTCTCTTTTTTGGTGGGATCCTTGTCTGGTTTTAGGATCAAGGTGATGCTGGCCTCATAAAATGAGTTTGGAAGTTTTCCTTCCATTTCTATTTTTTGGAACAGTTTCAGGAGAATAGGAATTAGTTCTTCTTTAAACGTTTGGTAGAATTCCCCCGGGAAGCCGTCTGGCCCTGGGCTTTTGTTTGTTTGGAGATTTTTAATGACTCTTTCAATCTCCTTACTGGTTATAGGTCTGTTCAGGCTTTCTATTTCTTCCTGGTTCAGTTGTGGTAGTTTATATGTTTCTAGGAATGCATCCATTTCTTCCAGATTGTCAAATTTATTGGCGTAGAGTTGCTCATAGTATGTTCTTATAATAGTTTGTATTTCTTTGGTGTTAGTTGTGATCTCTCCTCTTTCATTCATGATTTTATTTATTTGGGTCCTTTCTCTTTTCTTTTTGATAAGTTGGGCCAGGGGTTTATCAATTTTATTAATTCTTTCAAAGAACCAGCTCCTAGTTTTGTTGATTTGTTCTATTGGTTTTTTTGGTTTTTATTTCATTGATTTCTGCTCTGATCTTTATGATTTCTCTTCTCCTGCTGGGCTTAGGGTTTATTTCTTGTTCTATCTCCAGCTCCTTTAGGTGTAGGGTTAGGTTGTGTACCTGAGACCTTTCTTGTTTCTTGAGAAAGGCTTGAACTGCTATATATTTTCCTCTCAGGACTGTCTTTGTTATATCCCACAGATTTTGATCTGTTGTGTTTTCATTATCATTTGTTTCCATTAATTTTTTCAATTCTCCTTTAATTTCCTGGTTGACTGATTCATTCTTTAGAAAGATGCTGTTTAGTCTCCATTATTTGTGTTCTTTCCAAATTTACTCTTGTGATCGAGTTCTAGCTTCAGAGCAGTGTGGTCTGAAAATATGCAGGGAATGATCCCAATCTTTAGATACCGGTTGAGGCCTGATTTAGTACCAAGGATGTGATCTATTCTGGACAATGTTCCATGTGTACTAGAGAAGAATGTGTATTGTTGCATTGGGATGCAATGTTCTCAATATATCTGTGATGTCCATCTGTTCCAGTGTGTTGCTTAAGGCCTTTATTTCCTTGTTGATCTTTTGCTTGGATGATCTGTCCATTTCAGTGAGGGGAGTCTTAAAGTCCCCTACTATTATTGTATTATTGTTGATGTGTTTCTTTGATTTTGTTATTAATTGGTTTATATAGTTGGCTGCTCCCATGTTAAGGGCATAGATATTTAAAATTGTTAGATCTTCTTGTTGGACAGATCCTTTGAGTATGATATAGTGTCCTTCCTCATCTCTTATTATAGTCTTTGGATTAAAATCTAATTGATCTGATATAAGGATTGCCACTCCTGCTTTCTTCTGATGTTCATTAGCATGGTAAATTCTTTTCCACCCCCTCGCTATAAATCTGGAGGTGTCTTCGGGTTTAAAATGAGTTTCCTGTAGGCAACATATAGATGAATTTTGTTTTGTTTTTTTTTAATCCGTTCTGATACCCTGTGTCTTTTGACTGGGGCATTTAGCCCATTAACATTCAGGGTAACTATTGAGAGATATGAATTTAGTGCTATTGTATTGCCTGTAAGGTGACTGTTCCTGTATATTGTCTCTGTTCCTTTCTGAGCTACTACTTTTAGGCTCTCTCTTTGCTTAGGGGACCCCTTTCAATATTACCTGTAGAGCTGGTTTGGTGTTTGCAAATTCTTTCAGTTTTTGTTTGTCCTGGAAGCTTTTAATCTCTCCTTCTATTTTCAATGATAGCCTAGCTGGATATAGCATTCTTGGCTGCATGTTTTACTCGTTTAGTGCTCTGAATATATCATGCCAGCTCTTTCTGGCCTGCCAGGTCTCTGTCAGTAAGTCTGCTGCCAATCTAATATTTTTACCATTGTATGTAACAGACTTCTTTTCCCGGGCTGCTTTCAGGATTTTCTCTTTGTCACTAAGACTTGTAAATTTTACTATTAGGTGATGGGGTGTGGGCCTATTCTTATTGATTTTGAGGGGGGTTCTCTGCACCTCCTGGATTTTGATGCTTGTTCCATTTGCCATATTGGGGAAATTCTCTCCAATAATTCTCTCCAATATACCTTCTGCTCCCCTCTCTCTTTCTTCTTCTTCTGGAATCCCAATTATTCTAATGTTGTTTCGTCTTATGGTGTCACTTATCTCTCGAATTCTCCCCTCGTGGTCCAGTAGCTGTTTGTCCCTCTTTTGCTCAGCTTCTTTATTCTCTGTCATTTGGTCCTTTATATCGCTAATTCTTTCTTCTGCCTCATTTATCCTAGCAGTGAGAGCCTCCATTTTTTATTGCACCTCATTAATAGCTTTTTTGATTTCAACTTGGTTAGATTTTAGTTCTTTTATTTCTCTAGAAAGGGCTCTTATATCTCCCGAGAGGGTTTTCCTAATATCTTCCATGCCTTTTTCAAGCCCGGCTAGAACCTTGAGAATCGTCATTCTGAACTCTAGATCTGACATATTACCAATGTCTGTATTGATTAGGTCCCTAGCCTTCGGTACTGCCTCTTGTTCTTTTTCTTTGTGGTGAATTTTTCCACCTTGTCATTTTGTCTAGATAAGAGTATATGCAGGAGGGACTCCTGGGTGGCTCAGTTGGTTGGGCAACTTCCTTCGGCTCAGGTCATGATCCCGGAGTCCCGGGATCGAGTCCCACATCAGGCTCCCAGCTCCACAGGGAGTCTGCTTCTCCCTCTGACCTTCTCCTCGTTCATGCTCTCCCACTCTCTCTCAAATAAATAAATAAAAATCTTTAAAAAAAAAGCGTTTATGAAGGAGCAAGTAAAATACTAAAAGGGTGGCAACAACCCCAGGAAAATATACTTTAACCAAATCAGAAGAGATGCGAAATCATGAGCGGGGAGAACGTGGGTAAAAAGAGGTTCAGAAAGAAAAGAAAAAACAATTTAAAAAAGAAAACGAATAAAGAACAAATATAAAAAAGAAAAAAAATATATATATATATATTAGATAAACTAGTTTAAAAAACGTTAAAAAAGAAAAGGGTAAAAGTTAAAAAAATTTTAGCAGAAGGGAAAAAAATTGAAAAAGAATAAAAAATTAAATTAACTGCAAGACTAAAGAATCATGGGGAGAAAGCCAAGAACTTCGTGCTTTGCTTTCTCCTCTTCTGGAATTCCACTGTTCTCCTTGGTATTGAAACTGCACTCCTTGACAGGTGAACTTGGTCGTGGCTGGATTTCTTGTTGGTCTTCTGGGGAGGGGCCTGTTGTAGTGATTCTCAAGTGTCTTTGCCCCAGGCAGAATTGCACCGCCCTTACCAGACGCTGGGCTGAGTAATCCGCTTGGGTTTGCTTTCAGGAGCTTTTGTTCCCTGAGCGCTTTCCGTACAGTTCCAGAGGTCGGGAATGAAAATGGTGGCCTCTTGGTCTCCTGCCTGGAGGAGCTGAGAGCCCAGGGCCCCACTCCTCAGTGCGCCCTCAGAGAACAGCACCCAATTACTCCCATTTCCCTGGCCTCCAGCTGCACTCCGAGCTCACCCAGCCTGTGACTGGTTCAAGGTAACCCTGAGCTGAGAGCTCACTCCTCGGCTCTGTCTCTGTAGCCGGCTTCCCTGTTCTAATACCTGCGAGCTCTGCGACACTCAGACTCCCCTGATCCTTCTGTGACCCTGCGGGACCTGAGGCCATGCTGACCCCGCCTGGGCTTCACCCCGGTTTAGCCTCTGGAGCGATGTCCCTCAGTGGAACAGACTTTTAAAAGTCCTGATTTTCTGCTCCGTTGCTCCACCGCTTGTCGGGAGCCGGCCCCTCCCGCCGTGGTCAATCTTCCCGTCGCTTTGGATTCACTTCTCTGCCAGTCCTACCTTTCAGAAAGTGATTGATTTTCTGTTTCTCGAATTGCTGTTCTTCTTCTCTTCAATCTCTCATTGGATTTGTAGGTGTTTACAATCTTCAGATAAGCTATCTAGCTGACCTCCTGCTAGCTGAAGTAGTCTCAGCCTGCTACTTCTCCACCATCTTGACTCCTCCCCAATCTCTTATATGTTTTTAATAACAGTCCTCTATCAGATATGTCTTTTGCAAATTTTTTTTTCCCAGTGGCTTATCTTTTTATCTTCTTGACAATGTCTTTTGTGAAGCAGAAGCCTTCAGTTTTAATGAAGCCCAGCTTATTGATATTTTCTTTCATGGAGCGTGCCTTTGGTGTATATCTAAAAAAAAAAAATCTTTGTCATATCCAAGGTCATTTAGGTTTTCTCCAATGTTGTCATCTGTTTTATAATTGGATTTATATTTAGGTCTATGATCCATTTTGAGTTAATTTTGAAGGGTGTAAGGGCTCTGTCTAGATTACTTTTTTTAAGATTCTATTTATTTATTTGACAGAGAGAGAGAGATCACAAGTAGGCGGAGGCAGGCAGAGAGAGAGGGGGAAGCAGACACCCTGCCGAGCAGAGAGCCTGATGCTCGATCCCAGGACCTTGAGATCATGACCTGAGCTGAAGGCAGAGGCTTAACCCACTGAGCCACCAAGGTGCCCCTAGATTTTTTTTTAAATATATGTGGTTATCCAGTTGTTCCAGCACCATTTGTTGAAAAGAGTATTTTTGCTTCTTTGTCAAAGATCAGTTGACTATATGACTATATTTATGTACGTATATTTATGGGCTGTTTATTCTGTTTCATTGATCTACTTGTCTATTTTTTGCCAATCATACTGTCTTGATTGCTGTAGCTTTGTAGTAAGTCTTGAAGTTGATTTTTATCAGTAAGACTTTGCTCTTCTTCAGTATTGTGTTGGTTTTTCTGAGTCTTTGACATCTCTACATGAAATATAGAATCAGTTTGTTGATATCCACAAAATAACTTTTTGGAACTTTTGTTAGGATTTTGTTGAGTCTATAGATCAAGGTGAGAATAACTGACATTGTGACAATATTGAGTCTTCCTATCCATAAACATGGAATATCTCTTCATTTATTTAGTTGTTCTGATATATTACCTTTGGGTTTTATAATTTTCCTCATATAGATGTTATAAATATTTTGTTAGATTTATAACTAAGCATTTCATTTTAGGGGGTGCTAATGTAAATGGTATTGTGTTTTTAATTTCAAATTCCATTTTTTCATTGCTAGTATACAGGAGAGTGATTGACTTTTGTATATTAACCTTGTATACTGGAACTTTGCAATAATTGCTTATTATTTCCAGGAATTTTTTGACAGTTTTGTTCCCTACATAAATGATCATGTCACTTACAAACAAAGACAGTTTTATTTCATCCTTCCCAATCAGTATAATTTTTATTTCCTTTTATTGTCTTATTGCATTACCTAAGACCTCCAATATGGTGTTGAGAAGGGACACTCTTGTCTTGTTCCTAATCTAGCAGGACAACTTATAGTTTCTCACCATTAAGTGTAATGTTAATTATGGGGGATTTTTTTGTATATGTTCTTTATCCAGAATGTGTATTCTGTTGTGTTTGAATGAGATAGTTGATAAATGTTGACTAGGTCCACTTGACTAATGGTGTTCAACTATGTCCTTACTGGTTTTCTACTGGCTCTGCCCATTTCTTTTTTTTTTTTCTGATTTTACTTATATTTATTTATTTGAGAGAAAGAATGAGAATGGAGATGTCAGAGGGAGAAGCAGACTCCCTACTGAGCAGGGAGCCCCATATGGGACTCGATCCTTGGACTCTATCCTGGGACTCCAGGATCATGCCCTGAGCCGAAGGCAGTTGCTTAACCAACTGAACCATCCAGGCACCCAGATCCTCCGATTTCTGAAGAGGGTGTTGAATTCTTCAGCTGTAATAATGAATTCATCTATTTCTCCCTGTAGTTCTAGTAGTTTTTGCCTCAGGCATTTTGACATCTGTTGTTAGACACATATATTTTAAGAGTTGTTAAGTCTTCTTGGAAAATTGACTGCTTTATTATTATGTAATGCCCCTCTTTATCTCTGAAAACTTTCTTTGCTCTGGAGTCTGCTCTGTCAGAAATTAATGTAGCTATTCCTGCTTTCTTTTTATTAGTGTTAACATGGTATATATCTCTCCATCCCTTTACTTTTAATTTCTATAAGTGTCTTTATATTTAAAATAAGTTTCTTTTTTTTAAGATTTTATTTATTTGAGAGAGAGATGAATGGGGGGAGGAGCTGAGGGAGAAGGAAAAGCAGACCACCCACTGAGCAGGGAGCCTGATGTAGGGCTCAATTCCATTACCCCAAGATCATGACCTGAACTGAAGGCAGATACTTAACCGACTGAGCTACCTAGGCACCCCTAAAATAAGTTTCTTATAGATAAAATATAGTTAGATCTTGTTTTTTGATCCACTCTAATAATCTCTTTTAGTTGGTATATTTAGACAATTAACATTTAAAGTGATTATTGATATTTTTGGATTGATACCTACCATAGTTGTTACTATTTTCCATTTAGTGCCTTTGTTCTTTGTTCCTGTTTTTATCTTCCTCTCCCTTTTGTAGTTTTTAAAAAATATTTTATTTATTTATTTGTCAGAGAGAGAGCACAAGCAGGGGGAGCAGCAGCAGGCAGAGCAGGCAGAGGGAGAAGCAGGTTCCCTGCTCAGCAAGGAGCCTGATGTGGGTCTTGATACCAGGACCCTGGGATCATGACCTGAGCCAAAGGCAGATGCTTAACCAACTGAGCCACCCAGGTGCCCCACCTTTTGTAGTTTTATTCTTTTATTTTTATTTTTTCCTTTTGTAGTTTCAATTGAGCATTTTATGGGATTCCATTTTATTTTCTTTTGTAGCATATCAGTTATATTACTTTAAAAAAAAAACTTTTTTAGTGGCTGTCCTAGACTTGCGCAATATAATAATACAAGCCATTTTCAAATAGTGCAAGTAGTGCAAGTACCTTATAATAACATAAGTAATCCTAATTCCTCCCATATATCCCTTGTATCATTGCTCATTTCACTTATACAATAAGCATACTAAACATATATATGTATATAAACACACATAATTAAGTACATTGTTGCTATTATTATTTTGAACAAATTATTGTTAGATCAACTAAAAGTAAGAAAAATAAAAGCTTTTATTTTACCTTGATGTATTGCTTCCCTGATGGTCTTCCTTTCTTTATGGAGGTCTGAGTTTTTGACCTCTATTTTTTCCTTCTAAAGAACTTCTTTTAACATTTCTTGTAAGGCAGTCCACTGGCAATTAATTCCCTCAATTTTTGTTAAATTGAGAAAATATTTACTTTTCTTTCACTTTCGGAGGTTGTTTTCAGGGTGCAGAATTCTAGGTTGGCATTTTTTTCCCCCTCTCAACACTAAATATTTCACTTCACTGTCTTCTCATTTGCCTGGTTCTTGAGCAGAAGTTGGATGTAATTCTTACCTTTATTCCTCTATAGTAAGGTGTTTTTATTCTCTCGCTTATTGTTCCTTTATCATTGCTTTTCTGAAGTTTGAATATATTATGCTTTAGTATAGTTTTGTTTGTCTTGCTTGGTTTTGGTTTTTGTCATTTATCCTGCTTGGTGTTCTCTGAGAGTCCTGGATCTGTGGTTTGGTCTCTGATATTAATTTAGGAAAATTCTCAATCATTATCACTTCAAATATTTCTTTTGTTTCTTTCCCTCTTCTTCTGATATTCCCATTACATGTATGTTAAAACTTTTGTAGCTACATCTCAGTTCCAGAATATTTTGTTCTAGTTTCTTTTTCTATCTTCTTTACCTTTTCTCTTCCATTTTGGAATTTTCTACTGTCTTATCCTGAAGCTCTGAATTTTTCTCCTCAGCCATATCCCATATGCTGATGAGCCCATCAGAGGCATTCTTTATTTCTGCTACAGTGTTTTTTTTTTTCCCTAGCATTTAAAAAAAATTTTCTTTTGAGAATTTACTTCTTCCTACTTAAGTTGTCAATCCACTCTTGCCTGATGTCTACTGTATCCATTAGAGCCCATACCATATTGATCAGAGTTTTCAGTTCTCTGGTTGATAATTCCAACAATCTTGCCATTGCTGTTTCTTCAAATTGTGTTGCCTTTTTAGTATGCCTTGTAACTTTTTCTTGATAGCCAGACATGATGTACCAGGTAAAAGGAACTGTGGCAAATCGGCCTCTCATATGCCAGCCTTTAGTAATGTGGTGGTGAGTGTTGGGGTGAGGAAGCATTCTGTAGTCCTATTATTTGGTTTCAGTCTTCTGGTGAGTCTGTGTCTCTGGACTGTGAACCTCACAAATGCTTCTCAGTCCACTTTTGCCCCGAGATGAGACAAAATTGCTAGAGTAGGTTGGACTTGGGTCTTTCCTTTCCCCCATGTGGAAGGTGAGAGCCAGCTGAGGTTGGACATTTCCTTCCTCTGGGTTGGTTAGGCTGTGATAAAACACCAGTAGTTTAGACTCTGATAGAATAGTTCCTCTGAGAGGGAAGCCTTTTTAATAACAGAATGCTCTGAGTATTTCAAAATGATTCCAATTCACTTCTTGCTACTGATAGTCACTGTGAGAACCTGGTCAAACTCATGAGGTAAAATTCCTAAAAATGTGTGGTTCCCCATCCCCCTGCCCCCTGGAGTTTTTATTTCTCAGAAACCCACACTGAGCCTTCAGCAACTGAACAATTACAGTCCAGGTTTTCCTGCCTTCCTACGAATTCCAGTGAAGGTTTCTGTGTGTGGCTTTCTGTTCTGGTAGATTGTAATCTTCTATACGGGCCTGTTGATTTCTCCAATGTTTGAAGGCAGTGCTTTGCCCTGTGACCCCACTTCCCTGATGGATCTAAGGAGGGCTGTTGACTTTCCAGTTTGTTGAGCTTTTTACTTGTTGTCAGGGAGGAGTGGGGATGACTTTCAGGCTCCATGCTGGCCATTATAAAGCTTTAAGTATTTGAAAGCAAAATAATGATTTTATTGTTGTATCAGTATACTTTTGTGATCATCATTAAGGTATCATAATTCAACCACTCTATTATTGAACACGAAGGTGCATCTACTCTTCCTTTATTTCTTAGTTATACTTCAGCTGAAATGATTATCTTCACGCACTTGAAATTATTCTTCTTTGGATTATTTTCTTTTTATATCCAAGTTCACATCTATAAACCCCTAAGTCCCAAAATCGATTAAGAAAATGACTATAATATTCATGACTGATTGGATCTTTTGGTTGGGAAAGGAGGTTGGGGGAGGAGACACATGAGGATTAGTAGTCCTCTTTCTACACTTCCAAGTCTTTGCACTGATTGAAATGGAAAATGTCTGAGTATCATAAGGAGTTGCCTGTTGAAACAAGTTAAGTGACCCCCCCATTCTCTCAACTGAATAGTAAGGAGTCCTTGGGGCTCCTGGGTGGCTCAGTCAGTTAAGCCACTGTCTTCGGCTCAGGTCATGATCCCAGGGTCCTGGGATTGAGTCACACGTCAGACTCTCTGCTCAGCGGTGAGCCTGTTTCTCTCTCTCCTTCTGCTTGTCTCTCTGCCTAGTTGTGTTGTGTCTGTCAAATAAATAAATAAAATCTTTAAAAAAAGAAGAAGTAGAAGAAGAAGTAAGGAGTCCTGAAACTGAGAAAGTTTGTAATGGAAATGCTGGTGATATTCATTTCTAAAATGCAAGTTCTTAATAATCACAAATGGAAGGTCAATTAAATTCTGTTAATCCATGAGAAATTATATTCTACAATGTGCAACTGAATTAAATTTTCTGTTTCAACTGAATTAAATTTTTCTCCATGCTAATTGTGTCAACTGTAACTTAGTGATATAAAAGTACACGTTTCAGACACATAAATGTCACCAAAACTCTCAAAAGGCAGCTTTTGCCTTATATTATCCTGTTATGTATAATGTTTTGTCTATCATAGAAATAAAATTGGTTTTTCAATTAAAAAAAAAAAGTACACGTTTCTTCCCCTGAAACTGCTGGAACAGATGTTGGTTTGAGATGGCTCATGCACAGGTCCTCTGTACTTGTGTTTGCCTTTGGTGCCCTCTACCTTCCCTCTCGGTGCACTTCCTTGTTCCTCTTCATTATTTGCTCTCTTCCTAATGCTCCCCAGTTCCCCAAGGAAAACCTGATCGGATAAAAATAATTGACAATAGCATGAAACTATTTTCCTTTTAAAAGAGATCAAAACAGTGTGACACAAAGGAATGGTTGGTATATAACCTCAGACAGGAAAAGTCTCATATCTATTTCAAATATGCTAACCACCAGTTAATTGTTAAAATGGATAAACAAAATCAATTATTACGTTCATATTTATGTCATAGTCTGTGCATGTCCCTTGTTGGGTATTGGATATTTTTGTATTTCTATATTTTATATTTGTGTTTATTGAGTTTTTCAGGATGCAGCTAAGTTACTTGAAAAGAGTTTGATCCTTTTGGGTCTTGCTTTTAAGATTTGTTGGGTGGAAATGGGGCAGCGCTCCATCAGTCCAGGGATAATTATTCTCCTAATTCTTCTCTACCACTGAGGCAAGACTCTTGTGTGAACTCTGCCAAATTCCTATGAAATAGCAGGTTTTTCTAGTCCTGTTGGTAGGACTAAGCACTATTCGTGGCTCTGAGTGAGCACCACTCATTGTCCCCTCTAACTTTCTCCAACTCTGGGTCATTTCCAACATGAATGCCTCCATCAGTAAATGTTATGCTGAGTAGTCAAGAGGGACATTCCATGGATCTCTGAGGAACCTTCTGTGAAGTCTCTATAGCATTCTGTCCTGTGACTTCTAGCTTCATCTCTTCATATTAGGGAGTCATAGGGATTTGTCTGCATTCCCATTCTCTGCACTGCAACTGGGAAATTCCCTTAAGACAGTAAGCTGGGACAATTATAAGAATCATCTTGCTTATATCCTGGCTCTTAGAAATCATTGACATTTTTTATCTGTTGTGTAGTGCCTTAAAAACTCTTGTTTCATATATTTTACTTGGGGTTTTTGTTCTTATTTCAGGTAAAAGGGTAAATCTGCTTCCTGTTACTCTACCTTGGTCATAAGGCAAAGTTGACATACATCCATTTTTTAAAAAATCGTACATGTAGTTATAGAGAACATAGATTAGCTTGTGTCTACCCCTCATATCACTGTGCAACTTGTTTTTTTCATTTAAAAAATTTTTAGCTTATTTTTGCTAACTTCTGTAAAATATTATCTTGCATGATTATATTATATATTTATTCATCCTCCTATTGGTTGCCATTTATGTTGTTTCTAATATTTGCTGTTACAAACAATGCTGCAAACAACATTCTTATGCGTTCCTCCTTGTATGCACATGTAACTGGATATCTTAGGTCAATTTTAGCAAATTTAGCAATTTTAGGCCAATGCTCTCCAATGTGACCATTATCACTTTACATTCCCACACTGTAAGAAGACCTGTTTCTTTGCAATTTTGCCCATATTTGATATTGGCAAGCTTTTAACGTTTTGCCAGTCTGCTAGCTCACTAATACTTTAATTTGTATTTCTCTTACTTTTTTAAAAGATTTTATTTATTTATTTATTTATTTATTTATTTATTTTTAAAGATTTTATTTATTTATTTGACAGAGATCATAAGCATGCAGAGAGTGGAAGGGAAGCAGGCTCCCTGCTGAGCAGAGAGCCCGATGTGGGGCTCAATTCCAGGACCCTGGGAACATGACCTGAGCCAAAGGCAGACGTTTTAACCCACTGAGCCACCCAGGCGCCCCAGTATTTCTCTTATTTTTACAAGGTTGAGCACCTTATCATATTTTTATTGGTCATTTTGGTTTCTCCTAGGAATTTTCTACTTAGTTTTTATCTAACCTTATATTATTTTTTAACATACTTTAATTTGTTTAAATGAATGCTGAAAACTTTTGATCCTCGCCTTTTATTTTATATACATAAATATATATTATATACTATTCTATTTTATAATTAGAAATATAAGTATTTTAGGGGCACCTGGGTGGCTCAGTGGGTTAAGCCTCTGTCTTTGGCCCAGGTCATGATCTCAGGTTCCTGGGATCCAGCCCCGCATTGGGCTCTCTGCTCAGCAGGGAAGCTGCTCCCCCCTCTCTCTCTCTGCTTGCCTATCTGCCTGCTTGCGAACTCTCTCTCTCTCTCTCTCTGTGTCAAATAAATAAATAAAATCTTTTAAAAAATTTTTAGAAAAGAAATATATTTTATATTTAAATTTTATTTTATATTTTACTTAGTTATAAAATAGAATATTATATAGTTAATTTCTCTAAGTTTGCCCTTCTTGTATAAATTTTTAAAAATGTTTTGTTTTTGTTTTTGTTTTGTTTTGTTTTCATTAACATGTAACGTATTATTTGTTTCAGGGGTACAGGTCTGTGAATCATTAGTCTTATATGATTCACATCACTCACCACAGCACATACCCTACCCAGTATCCATAACCCAGCCACCTTATCTCTCCCCTCCCAGCTCCCCAGAAACCCCTCAGTTAATGGATGAAAGACCTCAGTGTGAGACAGGAATCCATCAAAATCCTTGAAGAGAAAACAGGTAGCAACCTCTTCAACCCCAGCCATAGAAACTTTTTCCTAGAAACATCCCCACTTTATAATTTTTAATTGTTTTCTGGTGCAGAATTTGAATTTCTATTCAGTCGGACTTTATGTCTGCTTATCTTTTGGCCTTAAGAAAGCCATTCTGGGGCACCGGGGTGGCTCAGTCAGTTAAGCAACTGACTCTTGGTTTTGTCTCAAGGATCAAGAGATCCAGCCCCACGTTGGGCTCAACACTTAGTACAGAGTCTGGTTAAGACTCTCTCTCCCTCTCCCCACCCACCCTTCTTTCTCTCTCTCTCAAATAAATAAATAAATAAATAAATATTTTTTTAAAAAAAGAAAGCCGTTCCTGCTCCTGAGGTTATTAAGACATTCTCTCCTTCTTAGTAATTTTAGTCTTTCTTAGTAATTTTAAAATTAAATGCTTTACAGTTAGATATTTAATCTGATTGAAACTTACTTTTGTGTATAAGGTGAGGTAGGGATATAAATTGCATTGTTCATCTCAATCCAAATATTCCAATGCTATTTTTGGACTATCCATCTTCTCACCACTTTTTTTTAAAAATATTTATTTATTTGAGAGAGAGAGAGCATGCACATGCATGCATGTGAGTGGGGCAAGGAGCAGAAAGAGAGAAACCCAGGCAGAATCCTTGCTGAGCACAGAGCCTGAGGTGGGGCTTACCACACAGACCCATGAGGTCATGACCTGAGGAGAAACCAAGAGTTGGTCCCTTAACCAGCTGAACCACCCAGGTGCCCCTCACCATTTAAATATCTGTCATACAGCAAATTCCCAAAAGATACAAGAGTCTATGCTTGAAATATTTTCTGATTCCATTAATCTTTTTTTACACCAACTGTTTTAATTACTGTTGCTTTATAATATCTTGCTATCTTGTAGGGCAAATCCCCCCTTTTTGTTATTCTTCCTCAAAATTCTGTTACTTCACCCTCTCATATACATTTGCAAACAGTTTCATGTTCTAAGAAAATCTTATTAGCTTGATTGTGTTTTATTAACTCGATAGATTCATTAGGGAATCATGAGTGTCTTTATAATATTGAAGCCTCTTTTTTTTAAGATTTTTATTTATCTGTTTGAGAGAGAGAGAGCATGAGCTGGGGGTTGGGGGGTAAGAGGGAGAGGGAGAAGCAGACTGAGCCAGGTGCCTGCTCCCGGGCTAGATCCCAGGGCACTGGGATCATGACCTGAGCCAAAGGCAGATGCCTAATATACTGAGCCACCCTGGGGCCCCAGTATTGATGCTTCTCGCCTATTAACCTGGTATAGCTTTCTCTTTAGTCAGATTTCCTTTTTATGGCTTTCAGGAAAGCTCTGTAGTTCATGCAATTTTTTTTTTTTAAGATTTACTTGTTATTTTAAAGGCAGAGGCAGAGGGAGAAAGAGTCCCAAGCAGACTCCGTGCTGAGCACAGAGCCCTTTGTGGGGGTCAATCTCATGACCCCAAGATCACGACTGGTGCCAAAAACCAAGAGTCAGGCGCTTACCAACTGCACCATCCAGGCATCTCAGTTGTTGCAATTTTTAAACAATGTTATTGAATTTATATCCAGTAAATTTACAGCTTTATTTGCTACTATATAATTTTTTAGTAAATCTTATTTATTTTATGCAGAGAGAAATCACAAATAGGCAGAGAAAGAGGGAGAGGGAGAAGCAGGCTCCCCACTAAGCAGAGAGCCTGATGCAGGGCTCAATCCCAGGACCCTGAGACCATGACCCTGAGACCATGACCTGAGCCGAAGACAGAGGCCTAACCCACTGAGCCACCCAGGAGCCCCTTTATTTGCTACTGTAAATGGGATTGTTTCCCCTCCCCCCTTGGTTATTGCTGGTCTATAAGAAAGTTGTTGGGGTTCCATTTGTTGAGCTTTGTCTCTCCTCCAAAATGAACTCACTTATGTTCTAATAGTTTCTCAGTTGACTCACTTGGATCTAAGCCTACCTTATTGCCTAAGCTCAGAATAAATTCTAAATGACAAGTTGTTAAAATAACTTATTTAATGATGGATGACCTTGTAGATATCCAAGTCAGCAACCTGAGCCTGTGTTCCACATTCTCGGGGTACACAATGCAGGAAACTAAACTGTGGGGTGCTTACCGTACAAGCTTTAGCTTGTCACTGATAACACCGGGTTTTCTTCTCTATTCTCTTCTAACAGCAGAAACAACAAAATCTCCTCTGGCTGACTTTAGATAGTTGGGGTTCAGGTTTTAATATAGCAAGTCCAGGGGCACCTGGATGGCTCAGTGGGTCTCTGCCTTCGACTCAGGTCATGATCCCAGGGTTCTGGGATCAAGCCCTGCATTGGAGCCTCTCTGCTCAGGGGGGAACATGCTTCTCCCTCTCTCTCTGCCTGCCTCTCTGTGTACTTGTGATCTCTGTATGTCAAATAAATAAATAAAATATTATATATATATATATATATATATATATATATATATATATATATATACACACACACACACACACACACACACACACATATATATAAAGTCCATCCCTCTGGACAGATTTTTCTCTCAAAGTCCGGGGCAAGAAATCAATTGTTACATATGTATTCACTAAAAAAGCATCTGGAAGAGAGCCATATCTTTTCTCCTGTTTCCTTACCTCTCTGCACTGCCCTCTTGTATCCACAGCATTGGAAATGCTTTTAGCAACACACCACAGTGAATCACCACAAATTATGTGATTCTCTTGGTGGAAAACCAAACACTGTGTAAAAACTGTAGTTTTCTAGTTCATGCTTCTGGATGGAAAATAATTCAAAATAAGCTGATAGGAGTAGCCAAGAGAGATTTAAACTTCTGTTTGGAAAAGGGCTTCTATATAAGTGAGTAGAGGAACCTTTAAGAATTATTCACGTTTAGGGGCACCTGGGTGGCTCATCGGGTTAAACCTCTGCCTTTAGCTCAGGTCATGATCTCAGGGTACTGGGATCAAGCCCCACATCATGTTCTCTGCTCAGTGGGGAACCTGCTTCCCCCTCCCTCTTTCTGCCTGTCTCTGCCTACTAGTGATCTCTGTAAAATAAATAAATAAAGATTTTTAAAAAAATAATTATTCATGTTTACATATATGCACCAGAATGCTATGTCCCTTGTCAAATAGGCTTCAAATCAACAAAAATAATAATATTTTACTTAATAAGTTTTTAAATTCCCCTGTTAACATTTTGGAATACATCATTTTAATGCACATCTGCAAATTTGTAATCACTTCTTGTGAGACAAGGAATGCTTAAAAGGGCAACCAGGGGCACCGGGGTGGCTCAGTGGGTTAAGCCTCTGCCTTTGGCTCAGGTCATGATCTCAAGGTCCTGGGATCGAGCCCTGCATCAGTCTCTCTGCTCAGCCGGGAGCCTGCCTCTCTCTCTCTCCTTCTGCCTGCCTCTCTGCCTGCTTGTGATCTCTCTCTCTCTGTCATATAAATAAATGCAATCTTTAAAAAAAAAAGGCAACCAAAAAACACTTACAGTTTTGGACAGGAGTTTCCCTCATGTTTGGATAAGGATGCAAATTCAACTTCATAATAAATTACAGTGCATCATAAAGATTAAACACACTCAGGGATTGTGTTCTCTCCTCCCTCCACCCTATCCTACACACAGCTGCCCAACTAATCCTCCAAAAACACCAATTTTCATGTGCTGCTTTTCAAAACTAGCTTCCTGGCTTCCTGTTGCCTGAAAAAAATAGTCTCAAATGCTTTTGTCTGGCATTCAGGGCTCTCTAGGATGGGCACTCTGGCCAACACATCACTCTGCTCATTTGTTCCACCACACACAAGTGGATCTCGGGCTAGTTATTCAGAGACCCACCTCCTCACCGACCCAGCAAAGGTCTCGTGCATCTACTAAACTCACGGCTCACTCAGTGATGTTCTCAAAGGCCATTAGTGGGTGACATGCCAACTGCTAGAGTCAGGAGCCAGGGTGAAGTTGCCGCCGCCTAACTGCATGGACTGAAAGCGGGAACGTTGATTCTCCAGGAGAAAACTGGGGCATTGTTATGAGAAGGCAGACGGCAAAACCACCCAGGTCCCCTATGACTGCTTTAACACACTCTGGGCAAAATTTAAGGAGACAAGTGAACGTATTAACTCCCACTTAGGCTGTAGAAGGCAAATGCAATGGAGGGAAGGCATTGTCTTGTTCTGGAACAAACCACTTAGCTCCAGCTACTTTTATAAATAGATCAGACCCTGTCCAGGAGCCCACTTAGCTGGGTTCATTTGTATACAATGTCCATACCCTCAGGAATATTAACATTTTATCTCAGATTGCATTAATTTAAATAAAACTTAACAAAATAGTGTGAAATGAACAAAAACACCACATTCTGTGATGAATCAAATGAAATACATTTTCAGTTGCTGTTTTCCCCATTTAAAGATAAAATTTCTGATAACAGTCATTATTTGTGAAAAGGCACAAGACCAACAGTTTGTGTGTATGTGTGTTTTGGTTTTTGGTTTTTGGTTTTTTTCCTTCCCCTTAAGGCTATGGCCATATTGTCACTAAAAAAGATCTCAAGTTTGCCTGGAAGCTTTCGTGGCAAATTGTCAGTCTGAGGGTAGTCACCACCCAGCCAAATGGCTTTATACATCATCGGTGCCTTTCTTCCACACACACTCTCTTCCTGGTTTAAACATTAGTTACCCTGGTTCTACACTGACACAGTATTTGCATCTCTCTCCTGTCCATAACTCCTGAAAGTTGGGGACCTCTCACTTTGGTTTCCCCAGAGCATGACATTTTATTTGTTGCTTGGGGGGCAATGGGCAGTTCAAGAAGTATGTTAATACTATCACTCAATGTATTGATCCATGCTATGGACTCTGAAAAACAATCTGAGGGTTTTGAAGGGGTGGGGGGTTGGGAGGTTGGGGTACCAGGTGGTGGGTATTATAGAGGGCTCTGCTTGCATGGAGCACTGGGTGTGGTGCAAAAAGAATGAATAATGTTATGCTGAAAATAAATGAAAAATAATTTTAAAAAATTAGTTTTTCGTTAACTGCAAAAAAAGAAAAGCACTCCCATTTATAGCGTACACTTTATGGTTCACAAAGCACATGGCAACAATAAAAATCATGATGGGTTACCGTTACAATTCATAGAAAAGGGGGTACAGGGAAATTGAATGAAAGGGAATAACAAAGTAGGTTCATAAGTCAATCTTCCTTGTAAAAAAATTAACCTGAAAGTGTGTTTCTGCCACCTCTCTCCTGTTTGATATGATAAAGAATGACCACGATACATGAATTATAGTTCGGGATTTTGAAAAGCATAATAGCTTTATACCAACACTTGAGCTTGCATTTATTTATTTATTTATTTATTTATTTGCTAATAAGATAGCTCTTTTTGATATGCGGTTCCTGACAACCAACCTCAGAAATAATTCCATCTTCATGAGAAGTCAGAAAGAACCACAAACCAAACCTCAAAATAGATTCAAAGAGAAAATACTCTTTAAAAAATTTCCCTTCCTGGGGCACCCCAGTGGCTCAGTGAGTTAAAGCCTCTGCATTCGGCTCAGGTCATGATCCTAGGGTCCTGGGATTGAGCCCCATGTCCGGCTCTCTGCTCAGCGGGGAGCCTGCTTCCACCTCTCTCTCTGCCTGCTCTCTGCCTACTTGTGATCTCTGTCTGTCAAATAAATAAATAAAATCTTAAAAAAAAATTTCCCTTCCTATCAGAAGCAGACCAAAGAGAAGTGTATCCTCCCACTAACAAATTCCCCAGAAAGCTTCATTTAAAAGGTTGTACTTTCTTCAGACACCCAGCAGGACCTTCTTCTCTGAGCCTGGTATTTCTTCAATGGCCTATTCCAGAGAATAAGACACTAAACTACTGAGCGCCATGGGCCTCAGAACCGCGAAAGAGATGATGAGGGGCACAAAGCACGCCTCTGGTCACCAAGAGGGTATGTAGGCGTTTGCTGCTTTTCTGCATTTTTCAAAGCTGAGTTTTTAGCTGGAGTCCACTCCTTTATGATAAATTGCTGATACCGTATAGTAAAAGCTATTATATGATCTTTTACAAACCATTTCCTATCTTTGCATTCTCATGTGCCAAGACAGACACGGATTATTTAAAACCCTGAAGAGAGTGCTATTGCATTTAAATTACCTGTAACCTTCGTGTAATAGATTTATGATTGATGATAGATTTAGTTAAAATATAACTATTTTAAATATTTATTCTCGGTAAACGATTTCAACCTATGCTCACTTAAGTAACTTGGTGCATAATCCCTTTTCAATTAAACCATAGTGCAAGGACCAATGCCTCCTTTCCGCGAGAACCCCAAGCTATTTTTCTAGAATGGCCATATGCGTATATATCAGGCGTCCTCTTTTCACTCCCTTTGTGGAGCACCTACCCTGGAGGTCATGTAATAACCAATAACCAAAAAACAAACAAAAAACCCAAACATCCAGGTCGAAGTTATTCGCTCGTGCCATCATGCAATGGCGGACCCTGCCTGGAGACTAGGAGACTGCTCAAACAGATCTCGGGCAGGCATCTCAGCCCAGGCCTGTGCTGGGGAAGCTGGTTCCCGCTACCCACGCAATCAGGAAGCCAGCGAAGTGACCCGAGAGTGCAGCCGGGGTTTAGGGCTGATGATCTTTTCGCAGCCAGGCCGCATGCGGACACCCGCACAGGGAGCCAGGCTAGGAGGCTGCCCAGCGCCGGCATTGGCAACGCTCGCAGGCCCCCGGGGCTTCGCCCCGCACCCCCGCCGGGGCCCGGGCCTCAGGAGGGAGGGGGCGGGGGTGGCGCGGAGAAGGGACTTTGCTAACTGCCTAAGCGGGAAGTGGGCTCGCGGAGGACGCGGCGGAGAGTCTGGGAGGAGGTGGAGGGGCTGGCAGAGGAGTGGCGCGCAGCGCCGCGGTGCTGTGCTGCGGCCCAGTCGAGACTGCAGGACCGGCGGGACTCGCCGCCTGTGCGCTCCCGCGCTCAGGCCAGCCCCCGAGGCCGCGCCGTCCCGCTCCAGCGGCCGGCTGCCCCTCCCCGCCCCATGGCTTCTCCGGACCACCCTCTGAGCGCAGGTTAAGTGACACCACGCCGCGCCCTCACATGGAGTGGGAAGCGCGGGTCGCGAGCACGCGGGGTTGTCGGGGCCCAGCCTCCCGCGGCCCCCGGGGCACCGGGACCACCCCGGACGCCGCTCCACTCCCGGGTCCGCACGGGGTTGGGCCTGGGACGGCGCCGCGCGGTGCCCCCCGCCAGCGGGCGCGCTAGCCCCCATCCTTCGGCACCCCCACGCGCGCGTGCCGAGCACCCCCTTCCCTCGTCCCGCACCTGTCCCCGCCACTTTTGTTCTGGACTTGGGATCCCAGGTGGAAACTAGTCCCTCAGACCTCCCTGGCAGCAAGGAGCACAGGGAGGGAGTCTCGGTTTTTCCGCCCTGGCTCTTCCTCTCTCCCCACTCACATGCCTTCTCGCGTCCCTTTCCTCTCCTCATTTTCACTTTTATTAAATGGTTTTGTTTCGCATGTTGACCCGCAGAGCTATTTCATGAACGAATATACACAAAACCGAGTCGGAGGCCACCTGTGAGAGTCCACCTGTAGAGGCCTTTCATTAGAATGGTCTCTGGTTCTAGCCTCAGTTCAGAATACTGCGTCCAGATGTTTCTTTCATCTCTGACTTGAATTTGAAATCCTCCTCAGACTGAGGACCGAGTCCAGATGTTTCTTTCATCTCTGACTTGAATTTGAAATCCTCCTCAGACTTCAGCTTCCAGGATTTCTCCTGTCCTTGCTCTCCCACTGTCTTGGTGGGGATCCGCCATGAGTGTTGAACACAGGAATGAATGAATGATATATACCCCAGATCGCTGGGGCTTTTTCTTGTTTTGCTGAGGTTGGAAAGGCTTGGGAGAGACCCCCTGTATGCAGATACAGAGCTGCATGCAATTGCTTAGATAAACGTGTTCCCCCACTTAATTGCTTGGGCATTGAACATTTCGCCCTTAACCTGTGGCTTGAGCAGTTAGGAGGAGACAATCTGGAGGTGAATCAGAAGATGGCTGAATCCACATGGTGGTGGGCTGGGTTTGGGAGATTTTCCTGGAGATTCAAAAGAAAGATCTAAATTCTTCCAGTGGGGAGTGGTAAACATTTTATCAATGGGAGAGGGAAATTAATTGTCTGGTTAACCTTTCCCTCCCCCTCAAAACCCATTATTTGAAAAAACAAAATGGGAAGTGAAGGGAGAAATCCTCCCACTCCCATCCCCACTCACCTCCGTAGCCACCTCCTCTTCCAAGAACCTAACAGACAAGGTGCCAAGAAGTGTTAGGTACCAGCAGTGGTCTCAGATCTTATTCAAGGATCATGGTGAAATGCATTCAAAGAGATTGTGGGGGCACAGGGATCCAATTAAGGGGGACAAGCTTAAGGTTTGCCTGGTCTCCTAAAAATTAATGGCACTAGAGAAGATGAGCTTTGGGAACTGTAGCTTAATGGATACAACGTGTAAAAAGCTTCAGTGAGTCAGGGTGGGAAAAGGCCATGAGGGCAGCAAATACAGTCTTAGATGATGCTATTAATAGCACTACAGGCTCTATATTTCCTGTGGTGGTGTTCTTGGCAAGAACAGCCCGGCCAAAGTGGATACTCACAGCCTGGAACAGAGGGTCTTGGGTATCCCAGCACGTGAGGTATGATGAGAGGGTAAAATGATAGGAGGTGTCCTTTGGAAGGACTGTCCCCTTGACTTTAAAAGGGAGAACCCAAATCTGTAGGTGAAATCATCCTTTTGGTACAAAGAGGGCCGAGGCCTCCTAAGGTCAAGGTCTCCTCGTCACTTGCAAAGATGTCGAAGAACATATTTAGACATTTCAAAGATGTCCTCATGTCCATCCGTTCCCACTCTGGAATTCTATCAATAAGGTGAGAGTTCCTCTAGTTGAAAAAAAGATCTAAAATAACTTCCCTTTCTCGTGTAATTTCTGTAACCTCCAGGACACACCCACCTACCCCTTCCAGCGCTGTAATGAAGCCACAGCTGGTGCCAATTTGTGGAGCTCCTTAAAGGCTATTTTCCCTTATAGACCCCCGGGCCAAGTTCCCATGCTCCCTCACCTGATTTCCTGCACTCACCTCCCACCTGCTGTGTTCACACCTGCACGTGCCTTTTACCAACCCCTTTGCCAAAAGACAGCGAGTGACCTTTCAAAGACCTATCAGTTCCTGGCATTTGTCTCCATAGAAATCTGCACTGATCTTCTAACAAATTCTCAGTCCTCCAAAGGCATCCATAATCCTCCCATCCGTCTCTTCCTACCCCTCCAACTGACTGATGCCTGTTCTGCCCCGTCTCTCTGCCCTTCAACCACGCTGCCTCCCTCTTCCTGTGGAGACCCCTCATGGCGCCTGCCTCCAAGCACAGGTGATTCCCATTGATGGGAAGACCCTCTTCGTCTCCCCCGTCTCCCCACTCCAGTTACTCCCACTTATTTGTGAGCTCACAAGCCCCATGGTATACACTCTCCATGCAGCCTGCTCTCTCTTTTCTAGCACTGGCCTCCGTTTCTAGCTGTGGTTGTGTCACGGATGTCCCTCCCCAGCCAGCCTCCAAGCTCTCCGTCCGTTTAGCTCCAACACCTGACACAGTGCCTGGCACGTAGTAAGCCCTGGCTAGCTTCCAAGAGCCTCACTGAGGGACTGAAAACATTTTAAAAAATGTCACCACGTAGGCTTCAAACTGTAGGCAGAAAAAGCTTTGCCTGGATTGATATTTTAGAGATGTATTCGTCAAGTTAGATGTGTTCACTGACTTTACCTTGTAAAATTAAAAAAAAAAAAAAGGACCTCTGTATCGCTTCGCATCTAACGAAGGCACATGTATACTATTAGACCACGTTATGAGCTTAATGGAAGGAGACAAGATTTTTTCCGCTAAGAAAATGTATAAGACTGTTGAGGTCACGTGGGAGGAAATAGTCCCTTTGTTGGACCATTGCTATCTTACTCTATCACAGCCACTAATAAAAATCTGACATGGGGGTGAGTCAGAATTGTCTGTCGGAGGTGAGTTAGATCTGGCTCATGTTCCTACAGACATGAAAGCCCGGAACGAAGAAAGAGGCTTTGAAAGCCTGGGTGGAGGAGGCGGTGTGGTTCACTGCGATGAGCTAAGTGCCCAGGGCCACCGGTAGACATGCGGGCCTGTGTCCTTCCTTTGTTCTGGGGTCCCTCTTGCACCATCTGGCGGCTGGGAGCAGCTCAGGACAGGACCCGGTGGCATCTTACCTCTCCCACCCTCCTGTGGGCTCCAGTGGGCTCCAGTAGGTCCCAGGGGACAGCCTGCCTTCCTTGCAAAGCCCAGTAGCACTGGGAGCAGAAACTGGGACCAAAGAGTGAGCACCCTGTTTGACAAGCCGGACCAGCCACCTCTTCTTCAGATGCAGGGGGAGCCCTGGCGTGCTGACTCCTCCCTTCTCCCTTTCCCCTTTCCCCTTTCCTCTCTTCCTCCCTCTTCCCTTCCCCTCTCTCCTTCCCTGGTGGTGCCCTTTCCCAATGCCCACTTCATCCCTTTTCCTTTCTTACATGCCTGTCTTTAGATTTTCTTCTCTTTCCTCCCAATTACTTCCCTTCATCTGAATCTCCTCTTTGGTCCCTTTGTCCCCGCTCTCTGCTCCTCCTCCCCTTCCCTGGCCCCTGTTCAGCTCCATCCCGACTGCAGGCAGAGCTGGACTAACACGATCACTTGCTAGCTCAGCCACCCTCCAGAGAAGTCACTCTTCGGTGGCCACCTTCCTGACCCCCTGGTCCTTTCTCCACTTGTTCAGCTATTGCTCTGAAGTCTGAGGAGGACAGAGCGGGGCTGCCACAGAATCAGGCCAGAGGAGAAACCAAACCATGTGTCCATACTGTCTCCCAGCACTGCTGCTCTGAGAGCTTTCAGAGTCCTCAACAGGGTTAGGATTTAGGGGCTTCTTCAGAACCGGGAGTGAAAACAGCCATAGGTCAAAAGAAAAGCTATGGCCCCCACACAAGAATAATAATCACAAATGAAAACTAAGTTAACTCTGAAGTCCCAAGTTCGAAGAATTGCCTTGAATCTGTCACTAGAAAGCACCCAAGGCCTCACTCTCTGGGTTCTGGGTGCCCTGGGAATGGCAGGAGGCTCTGACCCCCTTCCCTCTTCATTCTCTCCCAAAGAACGTCCTCTGAGGTGGTCTTCAAACTTCCTCTGAGAAACTGTTTCTGGGAACTGTAGGCCCTCGGCTGCTGGGACTAATGAGGGTGATGTCAGGACCTGATGGGCAGCTTTACCAGGAGATTGTGGCTTCTGGATGCAGTCCTCAGGTCCCATGGTCTGGGTGAGATCTGGGTCTTTGCGTGGAGGAGGACAGATGAGATTTCAGATTTTGAGTTGATTCTGGAATGATTAGTGCTTTGGGGGGCATTGGGTGAAGGTATTTTGCACATGGGAAGGACACGAATTTGGGGGGCCAGAGAGTGGACTGTTAAGAGCTGACCTGCATTTCCCCCAGAAACCTTGCTGCTGTCCTTATCTCTGGTACCACAGAATGTGACCTTATTTGGAACTAGAGTCCTTACAGATGCAATCACATTACAATGAGGTCGTTAGTGTGGGCCCTAATCTCCTGTAACTGACCTCCTTATGTAAAGGGAAAATCTGGACAGAGAGATGCCCCTACTGTCAGTGGTGGGCAGTGCATGAACTCCTAGAACCCTGACAGTAGTGGAAAACAGACACAGGCTGAGAACTAGGTAAATGGGAGCTCTAGCGGAATTTCAGATGAAGATGCTGTGGACCTCGGCTTCCCATGTCATAGTGACGTTAGCCTGAAGATGCTCTTTTGACCCTGCGAACCCTGCTTTTTACCATTCACTGACTTTTAAAGCTGGAAGGACACGTGGAGGCTCTCTGTTCACCCCTGAATATTACAGATTAGGAATCAAGAATGATAGGTAGGTAACTATCAAATGGTATTTTCAAATAGGTAACTTCAAAACAATGAAAATCCTTGAACAGAAATATCCCAAGGAGAAAACCATCAGCCAATAAACACATGAACAGATTCCTAAAATCCTCAGTGATTTGTTGAAATGTTGAAGTCTACTACCTTGCTACTCGTGTTTTCTTGTTCCCGTCAATTCCTTCTTCCCTTTGGAACTGCCTTCCTTTCGATGACCTGAGTCATTGGGAGGCTGCTCTCTGCCTTCTAGGATCAGCTGTCCCAGGGGCAGTGAGATGTTAGTAGGTAATACTGATTCTTTCTCAAATTGTTCTCCCACTTGGTTAGGGAATCTGAATGTTACAGATTAGGGACAGGAGCCCTAGAGAAACAACTGACTGCTCAGCCCGCCTCGTTGCCTCTCACCTGTGGTGAGAGGCAGAGCACGTCGGGCACCACCTGGGTCTGGGGCAATGATGCACCTGGAAGAACTTCCTCCAGGGTCTGATCCCCATCAGAGGCTCCAGCAAACATGATTCAAAGTCCTGAAGGTGCCTCCCTGGCTGGTCACGAATCTGTTCTTTTCCCAATTGCCCTTTGGCTTTGCGGCCGTGACTCAGAAAATGAGAAGCCAGAATTCATTGTCCCCTTCCCATCAGAACTTCCATCTATTATCAGAGATTTCAGACAAAGCGAGAAACTTTGGGCGGCCAGATAGGTGCTGTCGTTGGCTTGGCTCTTCCTGTTCGCCTGACAGGAGACATGCTCAGGTGTGATCCAGAATGGGGTCAGGGTAAGAGGGTCAGAGCAGGGTGGATAGGGTTCCCACTCCCGGCCTCAGCAGAACATCTCTCCTAGGTCCCCTGGACTGCAGGTTACAGGGGAAGGAGCCTGAAGCAGCAAACACTTAAGTGAGTCATCCAAGGTCACACTGCAGGCCTCATCCAACGTCACACCCTTGGACTTGTTCAAGGTCAGACTGCTGCTCTCCATAGCGGCATGTCAGGGAGAGCCAAGGCCTTCTGTACCCAAGCCCACTGTGCCTTCCTTTTGACTTCCTTTTGACTCCCTCGCCCTCTGAATGCGCAGGCTTGGGTGGGCGGGGCCGCAGATCGGTCCAGGGAGGAGGCAAGGTTGGCACCCAGGTGCCCCTGGTGCTGGAGGGCAGGCAAGACCTGCAGGGAGATCCCCATGGGACTGCTGGAGCTGCTGCAGGGCTTCAGGCTACACTTGCAAGGCACCAGTCTGTGGACCCTGCCCTGGATCTGGCTCTTTCCTTAGCAGGGAGCCTGTTTTCCCATCTCTCTCTCTGCCCATCTTCTCCCTCCTTCTCCTCTCTGCTTGTCAAAGTTATAATGAAAAACTTAAAAAAAATCATCAAACAACCCACCATATTCTTGTCGTTCATTAGGACCCCATGCGTCAAAATTTGATTTTTACTTCTTGAATTGAAGGATTTTGTTGACTGATTGACGGTTTTGACAGAAAGACAGAGACAGTGAGAGAGGGAGCCCAACTGGAGAGGGAGTACAAGAAGTTGAAGTGGGAGAGGGAGAAGCAGGCTTCCCGCTGAGCAGAGAGCCCCAGGCAGGGCTTGATCCCAAGACCCTGGCATCAGGACTCCAGCAGAAAGCAGATGCTTCACAATGAAGCCACCCAAGTGCCCCACTCTGTGATTCAATCAGTTTTTCACTATTCAGTCCCTTGGATTTAGCAACACTTCTTTGGGTCTGCCTTCTCTGTGCTAACACTAACACATTTTGTTTTCCTTGGTTCTTTTGGGATCCCTGAGGAATCTTTTCATGTGTTTATTGGCTGATGGCTTTCTCCTTGGATATTGCTGTTCAAGGATTTTCATTGTTTGAAAGTGACCTACCTTGCTTTCTGGATTCCTAGTTATCCTATCTCAATTTGTATCCAGTTCCTTAGCTGGGATCTCGATAGAGCCTTTCATTGTTTTGTCTTGTCATTTGGTGGGCAAGATCTTTGGTTCTTAAACTGGGAATGAGTAGAGTCCAACTTCCCAACCTTTCTTGTGTTTCCCGTTTTTGGTATCCTGTTCCACTCATCTCTGCCACCTCCCCCACATCCTAAAAATGTTTTCCTTTTGTATCTTCCAGAGAACTTCTGATGTCCTCTTTCGTATTTAGGCGACATCAGTCTGGAATAGCATTTTAGTCTCTAAGGTTCCATGTGGATATTCACGCCGTTGAGCATCGCTTGGTCAAAGTCTGCCCTTGTTGGTTTGTCTGTTTTCTCTGGTACTTTCAAGAGTCCTTTTGTAAGAAATCCTATCCCATCATATGCTCCTCTCACTCTCTTTCTCCCTCACTCTTGCTCTCGCTTCTTTCCTCAGATTTGCTGGGGAATGACGAGTCCTTTTCATTTCCATGGAAATAGAAGAATTGGCTTCTCCACGTACACAGGCACTTGCTAGCTAGGAAACTGGGATTGTATTAAATCTCTCCATCAAGGTGGGGTCAATTGAAACTTTACAATACCGACCATCCAATCTATGAACCTGTTCTAGCAACATAGGTAACATATGAACCTAGTGGACATCCCATTGATTTAGATCATAAATCCCTTGAGTTATCTTGGATGGTTTTCTGGGTGGAGACTTGCTGGGTAGAGACTGCATCAAGTCTTAGGAGAGATGAAGTCCTCATTGTGGTGCTCTCATTAATAGGATTTTCAACCTTGGTTCATATGTCACAGAATTCCAATGAATTTTTCTGAATTTTTAACTTATATCTGAT
Organism: Mustela erminea; assembly: GCF_009829155.1. Lineage (NCBI taxonomy): Eukaryota > Metazoa > Chordata > Mammalia > Carnivora > Mustelidae > Mustela > Mustela erminea. The sequence goes on along the minus strand of NC_045627.1, from coordinate 16,235,351 downwards.
TACTTTGATTCATTCACTTCCTGATTCTAATACTTTGTACCTTCCCTTAGAATATCTTTTTTCACTCATTTTTTCTAGTTGTTATACCTTCAATGTTCCTCCATCCCTTCTTAGACTCGCTAGGACATCCCCTTCTTGGTGGGTAGAAGAGTTCTTCCATTTCAGGTGTTCAATACTACCGACATTTCTTTCTGCCTTGGTGAGCGGATTCTGTATCTCATCGAAGCTGCACATCATTATGTGTGTATGTGGGCATTGATGCAATCTAACCAATTTAATCTTTTCATTAGAGTAATAGAACCATTGACATTTCATGAAAGGATTGAGCCCCTCAATTTTGTCCCTTGCCTTGCATTGTGTTTGCTTCATCCCTTTTTAGATATCTTGTTAAAAATACATTTTTTTCTTTAAATGTATTTAATTTTAGTTTTTGATTTTAATTTTTAATTTAAATTTCAAATTAAAATTAAATGTATTTAATTTAAATTATTTTAAATTTAATTTAATTTTTTTTCCTTCTAAATGCTGATCCATGATGTCAGCCCCCAAATCTCTGGTCACTTCAAGTACACACAAAATGATACAAAGGAATGTAGACTTACAAATAAGAACCATTTAGCTTTTATAGGTCCTTCTTTTAAAAGACAGAGGTGTTGACTTTCCAAAAAAAAAAAAAATTCAGAAGGAAAGACTAGGATGAAAGTCACCTCCATCAGCCTATAAACAGATACTCAATACCAAAAAAACTGTAAACTCCAAAGAGATGCCAACTGTTTTGAAAAAAAATGCAGGCGACTTTAGGTAATAATAACTTTCATGGAGACTGAGGAAGTAGAGGTGGTTGAATTGTTCAGAAGGCACAAAAAGCATGCGAATAACCTTGTAATGAAAGGAAGGGAGACTAAGATGCTGAAAAAAATGTTTTATTAGGCAAGAAAATAAAGAAAGAAAGGAAGAAAGTGTGTGTATGCATATGAAATACATACATATATGCATACATATAAAGAAAGAAAGTGTGTGTGTGCATATTTCATATGCACACACACACACACACACACACACACACACACCTGTGTGTGTGTGTGTGTGTGTGTGTGTGTGTGTGTGTATGCATACGAAATATCCCAGTCCTAAACACCAGCACCTGGTAGAGTGATGTCATTTGGAAATAGGGTCCCTGGAGTTGTAACTAGCAAGGATAAGGTCATATTTGAACAGACTGGACCCCTCATTCAGGAGGACTTGTGTCCTTCAAAGATGGGAAACTGGGGACACACAGTTACGCACTGAGGGAGAAGGCCATGTGAAGAAGTCCAAAGCCAGGGCAAAACTTCAAGCTGGGAGAGGGGCTTGGAACAGATCCTTCCTTAATACCCACAAAAAGAGTGTGGCCTACCAATATTATAGCCTTTAGAACTGTGACACTGTCCACTTCTGTTGTTTCAGGCTCTAGGCTTGTGGTATCTTGTAAAAGCAACCTTAGAAAAATAATAGAAACCTGGTTAGAGGAAAAGAAACCAACCGGAAGCCCATGGGAATTGGAAAAGAAAAAAAAATCTCTCTCTCTCTATCTATCTATCTAAGTCTTTAAAATATTGAAAATTAACACACATTTGTGAACCCCATGAAAAGGAAAAGCAGCAAAGACACAAACAAAAACCCTGAGCCCCAGGACACACTCGGATTTTCACCTGGAGGAGTTCTGGATGGTGGGGATAGGGAGGAGATTCCAAGGAAAAGAGGGGAATCTCCTATGTGTGAGGAAAGAGAGATTGGAATTCAGGAAGGCTGGAGTGAGGAAAAGGCCATGGGTTCCAGAAAGAAGGAAGTCAAGTAGAAAACAAGCTCTTGGAAATACACCCTGGAGTCCTCTTGAGTCGTTGCTCAATAGGAAGCAGTGTGTGTCTAAGAAAATGCCCCAGGTTCTAACACAGTGTCAAGGCAACTGATACAGATGGTTGCCAAGACTCCTCCAAGGCTAGAGGTCATTGGAGTTAAAACCAGCCAGAGGGAAGAGTTCTTGTGGCTAAGTCAGAATCTTCAGTAGCGACCCGGTAAGAATCATGAGTTAGGAGCAGGATGAAATGGTCCCCCCAAGAAAGATTCCTCAACTGATTCCCTAACCAAGTGGGGGAACAATTTGAGAAAGAATCAGTATTACCTACTAACATCTCACTGCCCCTGGGACAGCTGATCCTAGAAGGCAGAGAGCAGCCTCCCAATGACTCAGGTCATCGAAAGGAAGGCAGTTCCAAAGGGAAGAAGGAATTGACGGGAACAAGAAAACACGAGTAGCAAGGTAGTAGACTTCAACATTTCAACAAATCACTGAGGATTTTAGGAATCTGTTCATGTGTTTATTGGCTGATGGTTTTCTCCTTGGGATATTTCTGTTCAAGGATTTTCATTGTTTTGAAGTTACCTATTTGAAAATACCATTTGATAGTTACCTACCTATCATTCTTGATTCCTAATCTGTAATATTCAGGGGTGAACAGAGAGCCTCCACGTGTCCTTCCAGCTTTAAAAGTCAGTGAATGGTAAAAAGCAGGGTTCGCAGGGTCAAAAGAGCATCTTCAGGCTAACGTCACTATGACATGGGAAGCCGAGGTCCACAGCATCTTCATCTGAAATTCCGCTAGAGCTCCCATTTACCTAGTTCTCAGCCTGTGTCTGTTTTCCACTACTGTCAGGGTTCTAGGAGTTCATGCACTGCCCACCACTGACAGTAGGGGCATCTCTCTGTCCAGATTTTCCCTTTACATAAGGAGGTCAGTTACAGGAGATTAGGGCCCACACTAACGACCTCATTGTAATGTGATTGCATCTGTAAGGACTCTAGTTCCAAATAAGGTCACGTTCTGTGGTACCAGAGATAAGGACAGCAGCAAGGTTTCTGGGGGAAATGCAGGTCAGCTCTTAACAGTCCACTCTCTGGCCCCCCAAATTCGTGTCCTTCCCATGTGCAAAATACCTTCACCCAATGCCCCCCAAAGCACTAATCATTCCAGAATCAACTCAAAATCTGAAATCTCATCTGTCCTCCTCCACTCAAAGACCCAGATCTCACCCAGACCATGGGACCTGAGGACTGCATCCAGAAGCCACAATCTCCTGGTAAAGCTGCCCATCAGGTCCTGACATCACCCTCATTAGTCCCAGCAGCCGAGGGCCTACAGTTCCCAGAAACAGTTTCTCAGAGGAAGTTTGAAGACCACCTCAGAGGACGTTCTTTGGGAGAGAATGAAGAGGGAAGGGGGTCAGAGCCTCCTGCCATTTCCAAGGCACCCAGAACCCAGAGAGTGAGGCCTTGGGTGCTTTCTAGTGACAGATTCAAGGCAATTCTTCGACGTTGGGACTTCAGAGTTAACATAGTTTTCATTTGTGATTATTATTCTTGTGTGGGGGCCATAGCTTTTCTTTTGACCTATGGTTGTTTTCACTCCCGGTTCTGTAGAAGCCCCTAAATCCTAACCCTGTTGAGGACTCTGAAAGCTCTCAGAGCAGCAGTGCTGGGAGACAGTATGGACACATGGTTTGGTTTCTCCTCTGGCCTGATTCTGTGGCAGCCCCGCTCTGTCCTCCTCAGACTTCAGAGCAATAGCTGAACAAGTGGAGAAAGGACCAGGGGGTCAGGAAGGTGGCCACTGAAGAGTGACTTCTCTGGAGGGTGGCTGAGCTAGCAAGTGAGCATGTTAGTCCAGCTCTGCCTGCAGTCGGGATGGAGCTGAACAGGGGCCAGGGAAGGGGAGGAGGAGCAGAGAGCGGGGACAAAGGGACCAAAGAGGAGATTCAGATGAAGGGAAGTAATGGGGAGGAAAGAGAAGAAACTCTAAAGACAGGCATGTAAGAAAGGAAAAGGGATGAAGTGGGCATTGGGAAAGGGCACCACCAGGGAAGGACAGAGGGGAAGGGAAGAGGGAGAAAGAGAGGAAGGGGAAAGGGAGAAGGGAGGAGTCAGCACACCAGGGCTCCCCCTGCATCTGAAGAAGAGGTGGCTGGTCCAGCTTGTCAAACAGGGTGCTCACTCTTTGGTCCCAGTTTCTGCTCCCAGTGCTACTGGGCTTTGCAAGGAAGGCAGGCTGTCCCCTGGGACCTACTGGAGCCCACTGGAGCCCACAGGAGGGTGGGAGAGGTAAGATGCCACCGGGTCCTGTCCTGAGCTGCTCCCAGCCACCAGCCTCGCAACATGGTGCAAGAGGGACCCCAGAACAAAGGAAGGACACAGGCCCGCATGTCTGCCGGTGGCCCTGGGCACTTAGCTCATCGCAGTGAACCACACCGCCTCCTCCACCCAGGCTTTCAAAGCCTCTTTCTTCGTTCCGGGCTTTCATGTCTGTAGGAACATGAGCCAGATCTAACTCACCTCCGACAGACAATTCTGACTCACCCCCATGTCAGATTTTTATTAGTGGCTGTGATAGAGTAAGATAGCAATGGTCCAACAAAGGGACTATTTCCTCCCACGTGACCTCAACAGTCTTATACATTTTCTTAGCGAAAAAAATCTTGTCTCCTTCCATTAAGCTCATAACGTGGTCTAATAGTATACATGTGCCTTCGTTAGATGCGAAGCGATACAGAGGTCCTTTTTTTTTTTTTAAATTTTACAAGGTAAAGTCAGTGAACACATCTAACTTGACGAATATGTCTCTAAAATATCAATCCAGGCAAAGCTTTTTCTGCCTACAGTTTGAAGCCTACGTGGTGACATTTTTTAAAATGTTTTCAGTCCCTCAGTGAGGCTCTTGGAAGCTAGCCAGGGCTTACTACGTGCCAGGCACTGTGTCAGGTGTTGGAGCTAAACGGACGGAGAGCTTGGAGGCTGGCTGGGGAGGGACATCCGTGACACAACCACAGCTAGAAACGGAGGCCAGTGCTAGAAAAGAGAGAGCAGGCTGCATGGAGAGTGTGTACCATGGGGCTTGTGAGCTCACGAATAAGTGGGAGTAACTGGAGTGGGGAGACGGGGGAGAGGAAGAGGGTCTTCCCATCAATGGGAATCACCTGTGCTTGGAGGCAGGCGCCATGAGGGGTCTCCACAGGAAGAGGGAGGCAGCGTGGTTGAAGGGCAGAGAGACGGGGCAGAACAGGCATCAGTCAGTTGGAGGGGTAGGAAGAGACGGATGGGAGGATTATGGATGCCTTTGGAGGACTGAGAATTTGTTAGAAGATCAGTGCAGATTTCTATGGAGACAAATGCCAGGAACTGATAGGTCTTTGAAAGGTCACTCGCTGTCTTTTGGCAAAGGGGTTGGTAAAAGGCACGTGCAGGTGTGAACACAGCAGGTGGGAGGTGAGTGCAGGAAATCAGGTGAGGGAGCATGGGAACTTGGCCCGGGGGTCTATAAGGGAAAATAGCCTTTAAGGAGCTCCACAAATTGGCACCAGCTGTGGCTTCATTACAGCGCTGGAAGGGGTAGGTGGGTGTGTCCTGGAGGTTACAGAAATTACACGAGAAAGGGAAGTCTTTTTAGATCTTTTTTTCAACTAGAGGAACTCTCACCTTATTGATAGAATTCCAGAGTGGGAACGGATGGACATGAGGACATCTTTGAAATGTCTGAATATGTTCTTCCACATCTTTGCAAGTGACGAGGAGACCTTGACCTTAGGAGGCCTCGGCCCTCTTTGTACCAAAAGGATGATTTCACCTACAGATTTGGGTTCTCCCTTTTAAAGTCAAGGGGACAGTCCTTCCAAAGGACACCTCCTATCATTTTACCCTCTCATCATACCTCACGTGCTGGGATACCCAAGACCCTCTGTTCCAGGCTGTGAGTATCCACTTTGGCCGGGCTGTTCTTGCCAAGAACACCACCACAGGAAATATAGAGCCTGTAGTGCTATTAATAGCATCATCTAAGACTGTATTTGCTGCCCTCATGGCCTTTTCCCACCCTGACTCACTGAAGCTTTTTACACGTTGTATCCATTAAGCTACAGTTCCCAAAGCTCATCTTCTCTAGTGCCATTAATTTTTAGGAGACCAGGCAAACCTTAAGCTTGTCCCCCTTAATTGGATCCCTGTGCCCCCACAATCTCTTTGAATGCCTTTCACCATGATCCTTGAATAAGATCTGAGACCACTGCTGGTACCTAACACTTCTTGGCACCTTGTCTGTTAGGTTCTTGGAAGAGGAGGTGGCTATGGAGGTGAGTGGGGATGGGAGTGGGAGGATTTCTCCCTTCACTTCCCATTTTGTTTTTTCAAATAATGGGTTTTGAGGGGGAGGGAAAGGTTAACCAGACAATTAATTTCCCTCTCCCATTGATAAAATGTTTACCACTCCCCACTGGAAGAATTTAGATCTTTCTTTTGAATCTCCAGGAAAATCTCCCAAACCCAGACCACCACCATGTGGATTCAGCCATCTTCTGATTCACCTCCAGATTGTCTCCTCCTAACTGCTCAAGCCACAGGTTAAGGGCGAAATGTTCAATGCCCAAGCAATTAAGTGGGGAACACGTTTATCTAAGCAATTGCATGCAGCTCTGTATCTGCATACAGGGGGTCTCTCCCAAGCCTTTCCAACCTCAGCAAAACAAGACAAAGCCCCAGCGATCTGGGGTATCTCTCATTCATTCATTCCTGTGTTCAACACTCATGGCGGATCCCCACCAAGACAGTGGGAGAGCAAGGACTGGAGAAATCCTGGAAGCTGAAGTCTGAGGAGGATTTCAAATTCAAGTCAGAGATGAAAGAAACATCTGGACTCGGTCCTCAGTCTGAGGAGGATTTCAAATTCAAGTCAGAGATGAAAGAAACATCTGGACGCAGTATTCTGAACTGAGGCTAGAACCAGAGACCATTCTAATGAAAGGCCTCTACAGGTGGACTCTCACAGGTGGCCTCCGACTCGGTTTTGTGTATATTCGTTCATGAAATAGCTCTGCGGGTCAACATGCGAAACAAAACCATTTAATAAAAGTGAAAATGAGGAGAGGAAAGGGACGCGAGAAGGCATGTGAGTGGGGAGAGAGGAAGAGCCAGGGCGGAAAAACCGAGACTCCCTCCCTGTGCTCCTTGCTGCCAGGGAGGTCTGAGGGACTAGTTTCCACCTGGGATCCCAAGTCCAGAACAAAAGTGGCGGGGACAGGTGCGGGACGAGGGAAGGGGGTGCTCGGCACGCGCGCGTGGGGGTGCCGAAGGATGGGGGCTAGCGCGCCCGCTGGCGGGGGGCACCGCGCGGCGCCGTCCCAGGCCCAACCCCGTGCGGACCCGGGAGTGGAGCGGCGTCCGGGGTGGTCCCGGTGCCCCGGGGGCCGCGGGAGGCTGGGCCCCGACAACCCCGCGTGCTCGCGACCCGCGCTTCCCACTCCATGTGAGGGCGCGGCGTGGTGTCACTTAACCTGCGCGCAGAGGGTGGTCCGGAGAAGCCATGGGGCGGGGAGGGGCAGCCGGCCGCTGGAGCGGGACGGCGCGGCCTCGGGGGCTGGCCTGGAGCGCGGGAGCGCACAGGCGGCGAGTCCCGCCGGTCCTGCAGTCTCGACTGGGCCGCAGCACAGCACCGCGGCGCTGCGCGCCACTCCTCTGCCAGCCCCTCCACCTCCTCCCAGACTCTCCGCCGCGTCCTCCGCGAGCTCACTTCCCGCCTCGGCAATTAGCAAAGCCCCTTATCTGCGCCACCCCCGCCCCCTCCCTCCTGAGGCCCGGGACCCGGCTGGGGTGCGGGGCGAAGCCCCGGGGGCCTGCGAGCGTTGCCAATGCCGGCGCTGGGCAGCCTCCTAGCCTGGCTCCCTGAGTGGGTGTCCGTGTGCGGCCTGGCTGCGAAAAGATCATCAGCCCTAAACCCTGGCTGCACTCTTGGGTCAATTTGCTGGCTTCCTGATTGCGTGGGTAGCGGGAACCAGCTTCCCCAGCACAGGCCTGGGCTGAGATGCCTGCCCGAGATCTGTTTGAGTAGTCTCCTAGTCTCCAGGCAGGGTCCGCCATTGCATGATGGCACGCGTGAATAACTTCGACCTGGATGTTTGGGTTTTTTGTTTGTTTTTTGGTCATTGGTTATTACATGACCTCCAGGGTAGGTGCTCCACAAAGGGAGTGAAAAGAGGACGCCTGATATATACGCATATGGCCATTCCAGAAAAATAGCTTGGGGTTCTCGCGGAAAGGAGACATTGGTCCTTGCACTATGGTTTAATTGAAAAGGGATTATGCACCAAGTTACTTAAGTGAGCATAGGTTGAAATCGTTTACCGAGAATAAATATTTAAAATAATTATATTTTAACTAAATCTATCATCAATCATAAATCTATTACACGAATGTTACAGGTAATTTAAATGCAATAGCACTCTCTTCAGGGTTTTAAATAATCCGTGTCTGTCTTGGCACATGAGAATGCAAAGATAGGAAATGGTTTGTAAAAGATCATATAATAGCTTTTACTATACGGTATCAGCAATTTATCATAAAGGAGCGGCCTCCAGCTAAAAACTCAGCTTTGAAAAATGCAGAAAAGCAGCAAACGTCTACATACCCTCTTGGTGACCAGAGGCGTGCTTTGTGCCCCTCATCATCTCTTTCGTGGTTCTGAGGCCCATGGCGCTCAGTAGTTTAGTGTCTTATTCTCTGGAATAGGCCATTGAAGAAATACCAGGCTCAGAGAAGAAGGTCCTGCTGGGTGTCTGAAGAAAGTACAACCTTTTAAATGAAGCTTTCTGGGGAATTTGTTAGTGGGAGGATACACTTCTCTTTGGTCTGCTTCTGATAGGAAGGGAAATTTTTTTTTAAGATTTTATTTATTTATTTGACAGACAGAGATCACAAGTAGGCAGAGAGCAGGCAGAGAGAGAGGTGGAAGCAGGCTCCCCGCTGAGCAGAGAGCCGGACATGGGGCTCAATCCCAGGACCCTAGGATCATGACCTGAGCCGAATGCAGAGGCTTTAACTCACTGAGCCACTCCAGTGCCCCAGGAAGGGAAATTTTTTAAAGAGTATTTTCTCTTTGAATCTATTTTGAGGTTTGGTTTGTGATTCTTTCTGACTTCGCATGAAGATGGAATTATTTCTGAGGTTGGTTGTCAGGAACCGCATATCAAAAAGAGCTATCTTATTAGCAAATAAATAAATAAATAAATAAATGCAAGCTCAAGTGTTGGTATAAAGCTATTATGCTTTTCAAAATCCCGAACTATAATTCATGTATCGTGGTCATTCTTTATCATATCAAACAGGAGAGAGGTGGCAGAAACACACTTTCAGGTTAATTTTTTTACAAGGAAGATTGACTTATGAACCTACTTTGTTATTCCCTTTCATTCAATTTCCCTGTACCCCCTTTTCTATGAATTGTAACGGTAACCCATCATGATTTTTATTGTTGCCATGTGCTTTGTGAACCATAAAGTGTACGCTATAAATGGGAGTGCTTTTCTTTTTTTGCAGTTAACGAAAAACTAATTTTTTAAAATTATTTTTCATTTATTTTCAGCATAACATTATTCATTCTTTTTGCACCACACCCAGTGCTCCATGCAAGCAGAGCCCTCTATAATACCCACCACCTGGTACCCCAACCTCCCAACCCCCCACCCCTTCAAAACCCTCAGATTGTTTTTCAGAGTCCATAGCATGGATCAATACATTGAGTGATAGTATTAACATACTTCTTGAACTGCCCATTGCCCCCCAAGCAACAAATAAAATGTCATGCTCTGGGGAAACCAAAGTGAGAGGTCCCCAACTTTCAGGAGTTATGGACAGGAGAGAGATGCAAATACTGTGTCAGTGTAGAACCAGGGTAACTAATGTTTAAACCAGGAAGAGAGTGTGTGTGGAAGAAAGGCACCGATGATGTATAAAGCCATTTGGCTGGGTGGTGACTACCCTCAGACTGACAATTTGCCACGAAAGCTTCCAGGCAAACTTGAGATCTTTTTTAGTGACAATATGGCCATAGCCTTAAGGGGAAGGAAAAAAACCAAAAACCAAAAACCAAAACACACATACACACAAACTGTTGGTCTTGTGCCTTTTCACAAATAATGACTGTTATCAGAAATTTTATCTTTAAATGGGGAAAACAGCAACTGAAAATGTATTTCATTTGATTCATCACAGAATGTGGTGTTTTTGTTCATTTCACACTATTTTTTTTAAGTTTTATTTAAATTAATGCAATCTGAGATAAAATGTTAATATTCCTGAGGGTATGGACATTGTATACAAATGAACCCAGCTAAGTGGGCTCCTGGACAGGGTCTGATCTATTTATAAAAGTAGCTGGAGCTAAGTGGTTTGTTCCAGAACAAGACAATGCCTTCCCTCCATTGCATTTGCCTTCTACAGCCTAAGTGGGAGTTAATACGTTCACTTGTCTCCTTAAATTTTGCCCAGAGTATGTTAAAGCAGTCATAGGGGACCTGGGTGGTTTTGCCGTCTGCCTTCTCATAACAATGCCCCAGTTTTCTCCTGGAGAATCAACGTTCCCACTTTCAGTCCATGCAATTAGGCGGCGGCAACTTCACCCTGGCTCCTGACTCTAGCAGTTGGCATGTCACCCACTAATGGCCTTTGAGAACATCACTGAGTGAGCCGTGAGTTTAGTAGATGCACGAGACCTTTGCTGGGTCGGTGAGGAGGTGGGTCTCTGAATAACTAGCCCGAGATCCACTTGTGTGTGGTGGAACAAATGAGCAGAGTGATGTGTTGGCCAGGGTGCCCATCCTAGAGAGCCCTGAATGCCAGACAAAAGCATTTGAGACTATTTTTTTCAGGCAACAGGAAGCCAGGAAGCTAGTTTTGAAAAGCAGCACATGAAAATTGGTGTTTTTGGAGGATTAGTTGGGCAGCTGTGTGTAGGATAGGGTGGAGGGAGGAGAGAACACAATCCCTGAGTGTGTTTAATCTTTATGATGCACTGTAATTTATTATGAAGTTGAATTTGCATCCTTATCCAAACATGAGGGAAACTCCTGTCCAAAACTGTAAGTGTTTTTTGGTTGCCTTTTTTTTTTAAAGATTGCATTTATTTATATGACAGAGAGAGAGAGAGATCACAAGCAGGCAGAGAGGCAGGCAGAAGGAGAGAGAGAGAGGCAGGCTCCCGGCTGAGCAGAGAGACTGATGCAGGGCTCGATCCCAGGACCTTGAGATCATGACCTGAGCCAAAGGCAGAGGCTTAACCCACTGAGCCACCCCGGTGCCCCTGGTTGCCCTTTTAAGCATTCCTTGTCTCACAAGAAGTGATTACAAATTTGCAGATGTGCATTAAAATGATGTATTCCAAAATGTTAACAGGGGAATTTAAAAACTTATTAAGTAAAATATTATTATTTTTGTTGATTTGAAGCCTATTTGACAAGGGACATAGCATTCTGGTGCATATATGTAAACATGAATAATTATTTTTTTAAAAATCTTTATTTATTTATTTTACAGAGATCACTAGTAGGCAGAGACAGGCAGAAAGAGGGAGGGGGAAGCAGGTTCCCCACTGAGCAGAGAACATGATGTGGGGCTTGATCCCAGTACCCTGAGATCATGACCTGAGCTAAAGGCAGAGGTTTAACCCGATGAGCCACCCAGGTGCCCCTAAACGTGAATAATTCTTAAAGGTTCCTCTACTCACTTATATAGAAGCCCTTTTCCAAACAGAAGTTTAAATCTCTCTTGGCTACTCCTATCAGCTTATTTTGAATTATTTTCCATCCAGAAGCATGAACTAGAAAACTACAGTTTTTACACAGTGTTTGGTTTTCCACCAAGAGAATCACATAATTTGTGGTGATTCACTGTGGTGTGTTGCTAAAAGCATTTCCAATGCTGTGGATACAAGAGGGCAGTGCAGAGAGGTAAGGAAACAGGAGAAAAGATATGGCTCTCTTCCAGATGCTTTTTTAGTGAATACATATGTAACAATTGATTTCTTGCCCCGGACTTTGAGAGAAAAATCTGTCCAGAGGGATGGACTTTATATATATGTGTGTGTGTGTGTGTGTGTGTGTGTGTGTGTGTATATATATATATATATATATATATATAATATTTTATTTATTTATTTGACATACAGAGATCACAAGTACACAGAGAGGCAGGCAGAGAGAGAGGGAGAAGCATGTTCCCCCCTGAGCAGAGAGGCTCCAATGCAGGGCTTGATCCCAGAACCCTGGGATCATGACCTGAGTCGAAGGCAGAGACCCACTGAGCCATCCAGGTGCCCCTGGACTTGCTATATTAAAACCTGAACCCCAACTATCTAAAGTCAGCCAGAGGAGATTTTGTTGTTTCTGCTGTTAGAAGAGAATAGAGAAGAAAACCCGGTGTTATCAGTGACAAGCTAAAGCTTGTACGGTAAGCACCCCACAGTTTAGTTTCCTGCATTGTGTACCCCGAGAATGTGGAACACAGGCTCAGGTTGATGACTTGGATATCTACAAGGTCATCCATCATTAAATAAGTTATTTTAACAACTTGTCGTTTAGAATTTATTCTGAGCTTAGGCAATAAGGTAGGCTTAGATCCAAGTGAGTCAACTGAGAAACTATTAGAACATAAGTGAGTTCATTTTGGAGGAGAGACAAAGCTCAACAAATGGAACCCCAACAACTTTCTTATAGACCAGCAATAACCAAGGGGGGAGGGGAAACAATCCCATTTACAGTAGCAAATAAAGGGGCTCCTGGGTGGCTCAGTGGGTTAGGCCTCTGTCTTCGGCTCAGGTCATGGTCTCAGGGTCATGGTCTCAGGGTCCTGGGATTGAGCCCTGCATCAGGCTCTCTGCTTAGTGGGGAGCCTGCTTCTCCCTCTCCCTCTTTCTCTGCCTATTTGTGATTTCTCTCTGCATAAAATAAATAAGATTTACTAAAAAATTATATAGTAGCAAATAAAGCTGTAAATTTACTGGATATAAATTCAATAACATTGTTTAAAAATTGCAACAACTGAGATGCCTGGATGGTGCAGTTGGTAAGCGCCTGACTCTTGGTTTTTGGCACCAGTCGTGATCTTGGGGTCATGAGATTGACCCCCACAAAGGGCTCTGTGCTCAGCACGGAGTCTGCTTGGGACTCTTTCTCCCTCTGCCTCTGCCTTTAAAATAACAAGTAAATCTTAAAAAAAAAAAAATTGCATGAACTACAGAGCTTTCCTGAAAGCCATAAAAAGGAAATCTGACTAAAGAGAAAGCTATACCAGGTTAATAGGCGAGAAGCATCAATACTGGGGCCCCAGGGTGGCTCAGTATATTAGGCATCTGCCTTTGGCTCAGGTCATGATCCCAGTGCCCTGGGATCTAGCCCGGGAGCAGGCACCTGGCTCAGTCTGCTTCTCCCTCTCCCTCTTACCCCCCAACCCCCAGCTCATGCTCTCTCTCTCTCAAACAGATAAATAAAAATCTTAAAAAAAAAGAGGCTTCAATATTATAAAGACACTCATGATTCCCTAATGAATCTATCGAGTTAATAAAACACAATCAAGCTAATAAGATTTTCTTAGAACATGAAACTGTTTGCAAATGTATATGAGAGGGTGAGTAACAGAATTTTGAGGAAGAATAACAAAAAGGGGGGATTTGCCCTACAAGATAGCAAGATATTATAAAGCAACAGTAATTAAAACAGTTGGTGTAAAAAAAGATTAATGGAATCAGAAAATATTTCAAGCATAGACTCTTGTATCTTTTGGGAATTTGCTGTATGACAGATATTTAAATGGTGAGGGGCACCTGGGTGGTTCAGCTGGTTAAGGGACCAACTCTTGGTTTCTCCTCAGGTCATGACCTCATGGGTCTGTGTGGTAAGCCCCACCTCAGGCTCTGTGCTCAGCAAGGATTCTGCCTGGGTTTCTCTCTTTCTGCTCCTTGCCCCACTCACATGCATGCATGTGCATGCTCTCTCTCTCTCAAATAAATAAATATTTTTAAAAAAAAAGTGGTGAGAAGATGGATAGTCCAAAAATAGCATTGGAATATTTGGATTGAGATGAACAATGCAATTTATATCCCTACCTCACCTTATACACAAAAGTAAGTTTCAATCAGATTAAATATCTAACTGTAAAGCATTTAATTTTAAAATTACTAAGAAAGACTAAAATTACTAAGAAGGAGAGAATGTCTTAATAACCTCAGGAGCAGGAACGGCTTTCTTTTTTTAAAAAAATATTTATTTATTTATTTATTTATTTGAGAGAGAGAGAAAGAAGGGTGGGTGGGGAGAGGGAGAGAGAGTCTTAACCAGACTCTGTACTAAGTGTTGAGCCCAACGTGGGGCTGGATCTCTTGATCTTGAGACAAAACCAAGAGTCAGTTGCTTAACTGACTGAGCCACCCCGGTGCCCCAGAATGGCTTTCTTAAGGCCAAAAGATAAGCAGACATAAAGTCCGACTGAATAGAAATTCAAATTCTGCACCAGAAAACAATTAAAAATTATAAAGTGGGGATGTTTCTAGGAAAAAGTTTCTATGGCTGGGGTTGAAGAGGTTGCTACCTGTTTTCTCTTCAAGGATTTTGATGGATTCCTGTCTCACACTGAGGTCTTTCATCCATTAACTGAGGGGTTTCTGGGGAGCTGGGAGGGGAGAGATAAGGTGGCTGGGTTATGGATACTGGGTAGGGTATGTGCTGTGGTGAGTGATGTGAATCATATAAGACTAATGATTCACAGACCTGTACCCCTGAAACAAATAATACGTTACATGTTAATGAAAAACAAAAACAAAAACAAAAACAAAAACAAAACATTTTTAAAAATTTATACAAGAAGGGCAAACTTAGAGAAATTAACTATATAATATTCTATTTTATAACTAAGTAAAATATAAAATAAAATTTAAATATAAAATATATTTCTTTTCTAAAAATTTTTTAAAAGATTTTATTTATTTATTTGACACAGAGAGAGAGAGAGAGAGAGTTCGCAAGCAGGCAGATAGGCAAGCAGAGAGAGAGAGGGGGGAGCAGCTTCCCTGCTGAGCAGAGAGCCCAATGCGGGGCTGGATCCCAGGAACCTGAGATCATGACCTGGGCCAAAGACAGAGGCTTAACCCACTGAGCCACCCAGGTGCCCCTAAAATACTTATATTTCTAATTATAAAATAGAATAGTATATAATATATATTTATGTATATAAAATAAAAGGTGAGGATCAAAAGTTTTCAGCATTCATTTAAACAAATTAAAGTATGTTAAAAAATAATATAAGGTTAGATAAAAACTAAGTAGAAAATTCCTAGGAGAAACCAAATTGACCAACAAAAATATGATAAGGTGCTCAACCTTGTAAAAATAAGAGAAATACTGGGGCGCCTGGGTGGCTCAGTGGGTTAAAACCTCTGCCTTTGGCTCAGGTCATGTTCCCAGGGTCCTGGAATTGAGCCCCACATCGGGCTCTCTGCTCAGCAGGGAGCCTGGCTCCCTTCGTCTCTCTCTGCCTGCCTCTCTGCCTACTTGTGATCTCTGTCAAATAAATGAATAAAATCTTTAAAAATAAACAAATAAACAAATAAATAAATAAATAAATAAAATCTTTTAAAAATGTAAGAGAAATACAAATTAAAGTATTAGTGAGCTAGCAGACTGACAAAACGTTAAAAGCTTGCCAATATCAAATATGGGCAAAATTGCAAAGAAACAGGTTTTCTTACAGTGTGGGAATGTAAAGTGATAATGGTCACATTGGAGAATATTGGCCTAAAATTGCTAAATTTGCTAAAATTGACCTAAGATATCCATTACATGCCATACAAGGAGGAACGCATCAGAATGTTGTTTGCAGCATTGTTTGTAACAGCAAGTATTAGAAACAACATAAATGGTAACCAATAGGAGGATGAATAAATATATAATATAATCATGCAAGATAGTATTTTACAGAAGTTAGCAAAAATAAGCTAAAAATTTTATAAATGAAAAAGAAAACAAGTTGTACAGTGATATGAGGGGTAGACACAAGTCAATCTATGTTCTCTATAACTACATGTATGATTTTTTAAAAAATGGATGTATGTCAACTTTGCCTTATGACCAAGGTAGAGTAAAAGGAAGCAGATTTACCCTTTTACCTGAAATAAGAACAAAAACCCCAAGTAAAATATATGAAACAAGAGTTTTTAAGGCACTACACAACAGATAAAAAATGTCAATGATTTCTAAGAGCCAGGATATAAGCAAGATGATTCTTATAATTGTCCCAGCTTACTGTCTTAAGGGAATTTCCCAGTTGCAGTGCAGAGAATGGGAATGCAGACAAATCCCTATGACACCCTAATGTGAAGAGATGAAACTAGAAGTCACAGGACAGAATGCTATAGAGACTTCACAGAAGGTTCCTCAGAGATCCATGGAATGTCCCTCTTGACTACTCAGCATAACACTTACTGATGGAGGCATTCATGTTGGAAATGACCCAGAGTTGGAGAAAGGATGATTAGAGGGACGATGTCAGACAGTTAGAGGGGACAATGAGTGGTGCTCACTCAGAGCCATGAATAGTGCTTAGTCCTACCAACAGGACTAGAAAAGCCTTCTATTTCATAGGAATTTGGCAGAATTCACACAAGAGTCTTGCCTCAGTAGTAGAGAAGAATTAGGAGAATAATTATCCCTGGACTGATGGAGCGTTGCCCCATTTCCACCCAACAAATCTTAAAAGCAAGACCCAAAAGGATCAAACTCTTTTCAAGTAACTTAGCTGCATCCTGAAAAACTCAATAAACACAAATATAAAATATAGAAATACAAAAATATCCAATACCCAACAAGGGACATGCACAGACTATGACATAAATATAAACGTAATAATTGATTTTGTTTATCCATTTTACACAATTAACTGGTGGTTAGCATATTTGAAATAGATATGAGACTTTTCCTGTCTGAGATTATATACCAAACATTCCTTTGTGTCACACTGTTTTGATCTCTTTTAAAAGGCAAATATTTTCATGCTATTGTCAATTATTTTTATCCAATCAGGTTTTCTTTGGGGGAACTGGGGAGCATTAGGAAGAGAGGAAATAATGAAGAGGAACAAGGAAGTGCACCGAGAGGGAAGGTAGAGGGCACCAAAGGCAAACACAAGTACAGAGGACCTGTGCATGAGCCATCTCAAACCAACATCTGTTCCAGCAGTTTCAGGGGAAGAAACGTGTACTTTTTTTTTTTTAATTGAAAAGCCAATTTTATTTCTATGATAGACAAAACATTATACATAACAGGATAATATAAGGCAAAAGCTGCCTTTTGAGAATTTTGGTGACATTTATGTGTCTGAAACGTGTACTTTTCTATCACTAAGTTACAGTTGACACAATTAGCATGGAGAAAAATTTAATTCCGTTGAAACAGAAGGGGAAGCTTAAGTTGCACATTGTAGAATATAATTTCTCATAGATTAACAGAATTTAATTGACCTTCCTTTTGTGATTATTAAGAACTCGCATTTTAGAAATGCATATCACCAGCATTTCCATACAAACTTTCTCAGTTTCAGGACTCCTTACTTCTTCTTCTTCTTCTTCTTTTTTTTTTTTTAAGATTTTATTTATTTATTTGACAGACAGAACACAACTAGGCAGAGATACAAGCAGAAGGAGAGAGAGAAACAGGCTCACCGCTGAGCAGAGAGTCTGACTTGCAGCTCAATCCCAGGACCCTGGGATCATGGCCTGATCTGAAGGCAGCGGCTTAACTGACTGAGCCACCCAGGAGCCCCAAGGACTACTTACTATTCAGTTGAGAGAATGGGGTGTCACTTAACTTGTTTCAACAGGCAACTCCTTATGATACTCAGACATTTTCCACTTCAATCAGTGCAAAGACTTCGAAGTGTTGAAAGAGGACTACTAATCCTCATGTGTCTCCTCCCCCAACCTCCTTTCCCAAACAAAAGATCCAATCAGTCATGAATATTATAGTCATTTTCTTAATCGATTTTGGGATTAGGGGTTTATAGATGTGAACTTGGATATAAAAAGAAAATAATCCAAAGAAGAATAATTTCAAGTGCGTGAAGATAATCATTTCAGCTGAAGTATAACTAAAAAATAAAGGAAGAGTAGATGCACCTTCGTGTTCAATAATAGAGTGGTTGAATTATGATACCTTAATGATGATCACAAAAGTATACTGATACAACAATAAAATCATTATTTTGCTTTCAAATAGTTAAAGCTTTACAATGGCCAGCATGGAGGCTGAAAGTCACCCCCACTCCAAGTAAAAAGCTCAACAAACTGGAAAGTCAACAGCCCTCCTTAGATCCATCAGGGAAGTGGGGTCACAGGGCAAAGCACTGCTTTCAAACATTGGAGAAATCAACAGGCCCGTATAGAAGATTACAATCTACCAGAACAGAAAGCCACACACAGAAACCTTCACTAGAATTCGTAGGAAGGCAGGAAAACCTGGACTGTAATTGTTCAATTGCTGAAGGCTCAGTGTGGATTTCTGAGAAATAAAAACTCCAGGGGGCGGGGGGATGGGGAACCACACATTTTTAGGAATTTTACCTCATGAGTTTGACCAGGTTCTCACAGTGACTATCAGTAGCAAGAAGAGAATTGGAATCATTTTGAAATACTCAGAGAATTCTGTTATTAAAAAGGCTTCCCTCTCAGAGGTACTGGTGTTTTATCACAGCCTAACCAACCCAGAGGAAGGAAATGTCCAACCTCAGCTGGCTCTCACCTTCCACATGGGGGAAAAGAAAGACCCAAGTCCAACCTACTCTAGCAATTTTGTCTCATCTCGGGGCAAAAGTGGACTGAGAAGCATTTGTGAGGTTCACAGTCCAGAGACACAGACTCACCAGAAGACTGAAACCAAATAATAGGACTACAGAATGCTTCCTCACCCCAACACTCACCACCACATTACTAAAGGCTGGCGTATGAGAGGCCTATGTGCCACAGTTCCTTTTACCTGGTACATCATGTATGGCTATCAAGAAAAAGTTACAAGGCATACTAAAAAGGCAACACAATTTGAAGAAACAGCAATGGCAAGGTTGTTGGAATTATCAACCAGAGAACTGAAAACTCTGATCAATATGGTATGGGCTCTAATGGATACAGTAGACATCAGGCAAGAGTGGATTGACAACTTAAGTAGGAAGAAGTAAATTCTCAAAAGAAAAATGTTTTAAATGCTAGGGAAAAAAAAAACACTGTAGCAGAAATAAAGAATGCCTCTGATGGGCTCATCAGCATATGGGATATGGATGAGGAGAAAAATTCAGAGCTTCAGGATAAGACAGTAGAAAACTCCAAAATGGAAGAAAAAAGGTAAAGAAGATAGAAAAAATAAACTAGAACAAAATATTCTGGAACTGAGATGTAGCTACAAAAGTTTTAACATACATGTAATGGGAATATTAGAAGAAGAGGGAAAGAAACAAAAGAAATATTTGAAGTGATAATGATTGAGAATTTTCCTAAATTAGTATCAGAGACCAAACCACAGATCCAGGACTCTCAGAGAACACCAAGCAGGATAAATGATAAAAACCAAAACCAAGCAAGACAAACAAAACTATACTAAAGCATAATATATTCAAACTTCAGAAAAGCAATGATAAAGGAACAATAAGCCAGAGAATAAAAACACCTTACTATAGAGGAATAAAGGTAAGAATTACATCCAACTTCTGCTCAAGAACCAGGCAAACGAGCAGACAGTGAAGTGAAATATTTAGTGTTGAGAGGGGAAAAAAAATGTCAACCTAGAATTCTGCACCCTGAAAACCTAACCTCCGAAAGTGAAAGAAAAATAAATATTTTCTCAATTTAACAAAAATTGAGGGAATTAATTGCCAGTGGACCTGCCTTACAAGAAATGTTAAAAGAAGTTCTTTAGAAGGAAAAAATAGAGGTCAAAAACTCAGACCTCCATAAAGAAAGGAAGACCATCAGGGAAGCAATACAGCAAGGTAAAATAAAAGCTTTTGTTTTTCTTACTTTTAGTTGATCTAACAATAATTTGTTCAAAATAATAATAGCAACAATGTACTTAATTATGTGTGTTTATATACATATATATGTTTAGTATGCTTATTGTATAAGTGAAATGAGCAATGACACAAGGGATATATGGGCAGAATTAGGATTACTTGTGCTATTATAAGGTACTTGCACTACTTGCACTATTTGAAAATGGCTTGTATTATTATATTGCACAAGTCTAGGACAGCCACTAAAAAAGTTTTTTTTTAAAGTAATATAACTGATATGCTACAAAAGAAAATAAAATGGAATCCCATAAAATGCTCCATTGAAACTACAAAAGGTAAAAATAAAAATAAAAGAATAAAACTACAAAAGGTGGGGCACCTGGGTGGCTCAGTTGGTTAAGCATCTGCCTTTGGCTCAGGTCATGATTCCAGGGTCCTGGGATCAAGACCCACATCAGGCTCCTTGCTGAGCAGGGAACCTGCTTCTCCCTCTGCCTGCTCTGCTTGCTGCTGCTCCCCCTGCTTGTGCTCTCTCTCTGACAAATAAATAAATAAATAAAATATTTTTTAAAAACTACAAAAGGGAGAGGAAGATAAAAACAGGAACAAAGAACAAAGGCACTAAATGGAAAATAGTAACAACTATGGTAGGTATCAATCCAAAAATATCAATAATCACTTTAAATGTTAATTGTCTAAATATACCAACTAAAAGAGATTATTAGAGTGGATCAAAAAACAAGATCTAACTATATTTTATCTATAAGAAACTTATTTTAGGGGTGCCTAGGTAGCTCAGTCGGTTAAGTATCTGCCTTCAGTGCAGGTCATGATCTTGGGGTAATGGAATTGAGCCCTACATCAGGCTCCCTGCTCAGTGGGTGGTCTGCTTTTCCTTCTCCCTCAGCTCCTCCCCCCATTCATCTCTCTCTCAAATAAATAAAATCTTAAAAAAAAGAAACTTATTTTAAATATAAAGACACTTATAGAAATTAAAAGTAAAGGGATGGAGAGATATATACCATATTAACACTAATAAAAAGAAAGCAGGAATAGCTACATTAATTTCTGACAGAGCAGACTCCAGAGCAAAGAAAGTTTTCAGAGATAAAGAGGGGCATTACATAATAATAAAGCAGTCAATTTTCCAAGAAGACTTAACAACTCTTAAAATATATGTGTCTAACAACAGATGTCAAAATGCCTGAGGCAAAAACTACTAGAACTACAGGGAGAAATAGATGAATTCATTATTACAGCTGAAGAATTCAACACCCTCTTCAGAAATCGGAGGATCTGGGTGCCTGGATGGTTCAGTTGGTTAAGCAACTGCCTTCGGCTCAGGGCATGATCCTGGAGTCCCAGGATAGAGTCCAAGGATCGAGTCCCATATGGGGCTCCCTGCTCGGTAGGGAGTCTGCTTCTCCCTCTGACTTCTCCATTCTCATTCTTTCTCTCAAATAAATAAATATAAATAAAATCAGGAAAAAAAGAGAAATGGGCAGAGCCAGTGGAAAACCAGTAAGGACATAGTTGAACACCATTAGTCAAGTGGACCTAGTCAACATTTATCAACTATCTCACTCAAACACAACAGAATACACATTCTGGATAAAGAACATATACAAAAAAATCCCCCATGATTAACATTACACTTAATGGTGAGAAACTATAAGTTGTCCTGCTAGATTAGGAACAAGACAAGGGTGTCCCTTCTCAACACCATATTGGAGGTCTTAGGTAATGCAATAAGACAATAAAAGGAAATAAAAATTATACTGATTGGGATGGATGAAATAAAACTGTCTTTGTAAGTGACATGATCATTTATGTAGGGAAAAAACTGTCAAAAAATTCCTGGAAATAATAAGCAATTATTGCAAAGTTCCAGTATACAAGGTTAATATACAAAAGTCAATCACTCTCCTGTATACTAGTAATGAAAAAATGGAATTTGAAGTTAAAAACACAATACCATTTACATTAGCACCCCCTAAAATGAAATGCTCAGTTATAAATCTAACAAAATATTTATAAAATCTATATGAGGAAAATTATAAAACCCCAAGGTAATATGTCAGAACAACTAAATAAATGAAGAGATATTCCATGTTTATGGATAGGAAGACTCAATATTGTCACAATGTCAGTTATTCTCACCTTGATCTATAGACTCAACAAAATCCCAATAAAAGTTCCAAAAAGTTATTTTGTGGATATCAACAAACTGATTCTATATTTCATGTAGAGATGTCAAAGACTCAGAAAAACCATCAAAATACTGAAGAAGAGCAAAGTCTTACTGATAAAAATCAACTTCAAGACTTACTACAAAGCTACAGCAATCAAGACAGTACGATTGGCAAAAAAAATAGACAAGTAGATCAATGAAACAGAATAAGCAGCCCATAAATATACCTACATAAGTATAGTCATATAGCCAACTGATCTTTGACAAAGAAGCAAAAATATTCTTTTCAACAAATGGTGCTGCAACAACTGGATAACCACATATATTAAAAAAATATCTAGGGTACCTTGGTGGCTCGGTGGGTTAAGCCTCTGCCTTCTGCTCAGGTCATGATCTCAAGGTCCTGGGATCGAGCATCAGGCCTCTGCTCGGCAGGCAGCCTGCTTCCCCCTCTCTCTCTGCTTGCCTCCGCCTACTTGTGATCTCTCTCTCTGTCAAATAAATAAATAGAATTTAAAAAAAATAATAATCTAGACAGAGCCCTTACACCATTCAAAATTAACTCAAAATGGATCATAGACCTAAATATAAATCCTATTATAATACATATGACAAAATTGCAGAAAACCTAAATGACCCTGGATATGACAAAGATGTTTTTTTTTTAGATATACACCAAGGCACGCTCCATGAAAGAAAATATCAATAAGCTGGGCTTCATTAAAACTGAAGGCTTCTGCTTCACAAAAGACATTGTCAAGAAGATAAAAAGATAAGCCACACACTGGGAGAAAAAAAAATTTGCAAAAGACATATCTGATAGAGGACTGTTATTAAAAATATATAAGAGATTGGGGAGGAGTCAGGATGGCGGAGAAGTAGCAGGCTGGGACTACTTCAACTAGCAGGAGATCAGCTAGATAGTTTATCTAAAGATTGTAAACACCTACAAATCCAATGAGAGATCAAAGAGAAGAAGAACAGCAATTCTAGAAACAGAAAATCAACCACTTTCTGAAAGGTAGGACTGGCAGAGAAGCGAATCCAAAGCGACGGGAAGAATGACCACGTGGGGAGGGGCCGGCTCCCGGGAAGCAGCGGAGCAACAGAGCACAAAATCAGGACTTTTAAAAGTCTGTTCCGCTGAGGGACATTGCTCCAGTGGCTAAACCGGGGTGAAGCCCACGCGGGGTCAGCATGGCCTCAGGTCCCGCAGGGTCACAGAAGGATTGGGGGAGTCTGAGTGTCGCAGAGCTCGCAGGTATTAGAACAGGGAAGCTGGCTACAGAGACAGAGCCAAGGAGTGAGCTGTCAGCTCAGGGTTACCTTGAACCAGTCGCAGGCTGGGTGAGCTCGGAGTGCAGCCGGAGGCCAGGGAAACGGGAGTAATTGGGCGCTGTTCTCTGAGGGCGCACTGAGGAGTGGGGCCCCGGGATCTCAGCTCCTCCAGGCAGGAGACCAAGAGGCTGCCATTTTCATTCCCGACCTCTGGAACTGTACGGAAAGCGCTCAGGGAACAAAAGCTCCCGAAAGCAAACCCAAGTGGATTACTCAGTCCGGCTTCTGGTAAGGGTGGTGCAATTCCGCCTGGGGCAAAGACACTTGCAAATCACTACAACAGGCCCCCTCTCCAGAAGATCAACAAGAAATCCAGCCACGATCAAGTTCACCTACCAAGGAGTGCAGTTACAATACCAAGGAGAGCAGCGGAATTCCAGAAGAGGAGAAAGCAAAGCATGAAACTCTTGGCTTTCTCCCCATGATTCTTTAGTCTTGCAGTTAATTTAATTTTTTATTCTTTTTCAATTTTTTTCCCTTCTGCTAAATTTTTTTTAACTTTTACCCTTTACTTTTTTAACGTTTTTAAAACTAGTTTATCTAATATATATATATTTTTTTCTTTTTTATATTTTTTCTTTATTCTTTTTTTTTTAATTGTTTCTTTCCTTTCTTTCTGAAGCTCTTTTTACCCACTTTCTCCCCCCTCATTATTTGGGATCTCTTCTGATTTGGTTAAAGCATATTTCCCTGGGGTTGTTGCCACCCTTTTAGTATTTTACTTTCTCCTTCATATACGCTTTTTTTTAAAAAAAGATTTTTATTTATTTATTTGCAAGAGAGACAGTGAGAGAGCATGAGCGAGGAGAAGGTCAGAGGGAGAAGCAGACTCCCCGTGGAGCTGGGAGCCCGATGAGGGACTCAATCCCGGGGCTCTGGGATCATGACCTGAGCCGAAGGAAGTTGTCCAACCAACTGAGCCCCTGCATCCCTCCTTCATATACTCTTATCTTGACAAAATGACAAGGTGGAAAAATTCACCACAAAAAAAAAGAACAAGAGGTAGTACCGAAGGCTAGGGACCTAATCAATACGGACATTGGTAATATGTCAGATCTAGAGTTCAGAATGACGATTTTCAAGGTTCTAGCAGGGCTCGAAAAAGGCATGGAAGATATTATGGAAACCCTCTCAGGTGATATAAAAGCCCTTTCTGGAGAAATAAAAGAACTAAAATCTAACCAAGTTGAAATCAAAAAAGCTATTAATGAGGTGCAATAAAAAATGGAGGCTCTCACTGCTAGGATAAATGAGGCAGAAGAAAGAATTAGCAATATAGTGGACCAAATGACAGAGAATAAAGAAGATGAGCAAAAGAGGGACAAACAGCTACAAGACCGTGAGAGGAAAATTCGAGAGATAAGTGACACCATAAGACGAAACAACATTAGAATAATTGGGATTCCAGACGAAGAAAAAGCGAGAGGGGAGCAGAAGGTATATGGGAGATACTTATTGGAGAGAATTTCCCCAATATGGCAAATGGAACAAGCATCAAAATCCAGGAGGTGCAGAGAACCCCCCTCAAAATCAATAAGAATAGGCCCACACTTCATCACCTAAGAGTAAAATTTACAAGTCTTAGTGACAAAGAGAAAATCCTGAAAGAAGCCCGGGAAAAGAAGTCTGTAACATAAAATGGTAAAAATATTAGATTGGCAGCAGAATTACCGTCAGAGACCTGGCAGGCCAAAAAGAGCTGGCATGATATATTCAGAGCACAAAACTAGTAAAACCTGCAGCCAAGAATGCTATACCCAGCTAGGCTATCATTGAAAATAGAAGGAGAGATTAAAATCTTCCAGGACAAACAAACCTGAAAGAATTTGCAAACACCAAACCAGCTCTACAGGTAATATTGAAAGGGATACCCTAAGCAAAGAGAGAGCCTAAAAGTAGTAGCTCAGAAAGGAACAGAGACAATATACAGGAACAGTCACCTTACAGGCAATACAATAGCACTAAATTCATATCTCTCAATAGTTACCCTGAATGTTAATGGGCTAAATGCCCAAGTCAAAAGACACAAGGTATCAGAATGCATTAAAAAAAAAAAACCTCATCTATATGTTGCCTACAGGAAACTCATTTTAAACCCGAGGACACCTCCAGATTTAAAGTGAGGGGGTGGAAAAGAATTTACCATGCTAATGGACATCAGAAGAAAGCAGGAGTGGCAATCCTTATATCAGATCAATTAGATTTTAAGCCAAAGACTATAAAAAGAGATGAGGAAGGACACCATATCATACTCAAAGGGTCTGTCCAACAAGAAGATCTAACAATTTTAAATATCTTTGCCCCTAACATGGGAGCAGCCAACTATATAAACCAATTAATAACAAAATCAAAGAAACACATCAACAATAATACAATAATAGTGGGGACTTTAACACTCCCCTCACTGAAATGGACAGATAATCCAAGCAAAAGATCAACAAGGAAATAAAGGCCTTAAACGACACACTGGACCAGATGGACATCACAGATATATTCAGAACATTGCATCCCAAAGCAACAATACACATTCTTCTCTCATACACAGGGAACATTGTCCAGAATAGATCACATCCTCGGTCCTAAATCAGGCCTCAACCAGTATCTAAAGATTGGGATCATTCCCTGCATATTTTCAGACCACACTGCTCTGAAGCTAGAACTCAACCACAAGAGGAAATTTGGAAAGAACCCAAATACATGGAGACTAAACAGCATCTTTATAAAGAATGAATGGGTCAACCAGGAAATTAAAGAAGAATTGAAAAAATTCATGGAAACAAATGATAATGAAACAAATGATAATGAAAACACAACGGTGTTGTGGGACACAACAAAGGCAGTCCTGAGAGGAAAATATATAGCAGTTCAAGCCTTTCTCAAGAAATAAGAAAGGTCTCTGGTACACAACCTAACCCTACACCTAAAGGAGCTGGAGAAAGAACAAGAAATAAACTCTAAGCCCAGCAGGAGAAGAGAAATCATAAAGATCAGAGCAGAAATCAATGAAATAAAAACCAAAAAAAACAATAGAACAAAACTAGGAGCTGGTTCTTTGAAAGAATTAATAAGATTGATAAACCCCTGGCCAGACTTCTCAAAAACAAAAGAGAAAGGACCCAAATAAATAAAATCATGAATGAAAGAGGAGAGATCACAACTAACACCAAAGAAATACAGACAATTATAAGAACATATTATGAGCAACTCTACACCAACAAATTTGACAATCTGGAAGAAATGGATGCATTCCTAGAGACATATAAACTACTACAGCTGAACCAGGAAGAACTAGAAAGCCTGAACAGACCCATAACCAGTAAGGAGATTGAAACAGTCATCAAAAATCTCCAAACAAACAAAAGCCCAGGGCCAGTTGGCTTCCCGGGGGAATTCTACCAAACATTTAAAGAACTAATTCCGATTCTCCTAAAACTGTTCCCAAAAAATAGAAATGGAAGGAAGACTTCCAAATTCATTTTATGAGGCCAGTATCACCTTGATCCCAAAACCAGACAAGGATCCCATCAAAAAAGAGAACTACAGACCAATATCCTTGATGGACACAGATGCAAAATTTCTCACCAAAATACTAGCCAATAGGATTCAACAGTACTTTAAAAGGATTATTTGCCACGACCAAGTGGGATTTATTGCAGGGCTGCAAGGTTGGTACAACATCTGCAGATCAATGTCATACAACACATTAATAAAAGAAAGAACAAGAACCATATGATACTCTTAATAGATGCTGGAAAAGCATTTGAAAAGTACAGCATCCCTTCCTGCTCAAAACTCTTCAAAGTGCAGGGATAGGAGGCACATATCATCAATATATCATCAATACCATCAATATCATCAAAGCCATTTATGAAAAACCCACTGCAAATATCATTCTCAATGGAAAAAAACTGAAAGCTTTTCTGCTAAGGTCAGGAACACGGCAGGGATGTCCGTTATCACCTCTGCTATTCAACATAGTATTAGAAGTCCTAGCCTCAGCAATCAGACAACAAAAGGAAATTAAAGGCATCCAAATCGGCAAAGAAGAAGTCAAACTATCGCTCTTTGCAGATGAAATGATACAATATGTGGAAATCCCAAAAGACTCCACTCCAAAACTGCTAGAACTTATACAGGAATTCAGTAAAGTATCAGGTTATAAAATCAATGCACAGAAATCAGTTGCATTTCTCTACACCAGCAACAAGACAGAAGAAAGAGAAATTAAGGAATCAATCCCATTTACAGTTGCACCCCAAACTATAAGATACCTAGGAATAAACCTAACCAAAAAGGCTAAGAATCTATACTCGGAAAACTATAACGTACTCCTGAAGAAATTGAGGAAGACACAATGAAATGGAAAAATGTTCCATGCTTCTGAATGGGAAGAATAAATATTGTGAAAATGTCTATGCTACATAAAACAATCTACACATTTAATGCAATTCCTATCAAAATAACATCCATTTTCTTCAAAGAAATGGAACAAATAATCCTAAAATTTATATGGAACCAAAAAAGACATCGAATAGCCAAAGGAATATTGAAAAAGAAAGCCAAAGTTGGTGGCATCACAATTCCGGACTTCAAGCTCTATTACAAAGCTGTCATCATCAAGACAGCATGGTACTGGCACAAAACCAGACACATAGATCAATGGAACTGAATAGAGAGCCCAGAAATAGACCCTCAACTCTATGGTCAACTAATCTTCGACAAAGCAGGAAAGAATGTCCAATGGAAAAAAGACAGCCTCTTCAATAAATGGTGTTGAGAAAACTGGACAGCCACATGCAGAAAAATGAAATTGGGCCATTTCCTTACAAGACACACAAAAATAGACTCAAAATGGATGAAGGACCTCAATGTGAGAAAGGAATCCATCAAAATCCTTGAGGAGAACACAGGCAGCAACCTCTTCGACCTCAACCACAGCAACGTCCTCCTAGGAACATCGCCAAAGACAAGGGAAGCAAGGGCAAAAATGAACTATTGGGATTTCATCAAGATCAAAAGCTTTTGCACAGCAAAGGAAACAGTTAACAAAACCAAAAGACAACTGACAGAATGGGAGATATTTGCAAATGACATATCAGATAAAGGGCTAGTGTCCCAAATTTATAAATAATTTAGCAAACTCAACACCCAAAGAACAAATAATCCAATCAAGAAATGGGCAGAAGACATAAACAGACATTTCTGCAAAGAAGACATCCAGATCGCCAACATACACATGAGAAAGTGCTCCACATCACTCGGCATCAGGGAAATACAAATCAAAACCACAGTGAGATATCACCTCACACCAGTCAGAATGGCTAAAATTAACAAGTCAGGAAATGACAGATGCTGGCGAGGATGTGGAGAAAGGGGAACCCCCCTACACTGTTGGTGGGTATGCAAGCTGGTGGAACCACTCTGGAAAACAGTATGGAGGTTCCTCAAAATGTTGAAAATAGAACTGCCCTATGACCCAAGAATTGCACTACTGGGTATTTACCCTAAAGATACAAATGTAGTGATCCGAAGGAGCACATGCACCCGAATGTTTATAGCAACAATGTCTACAATAGCCAAACTATGGAAAGAACCTAGATGTCCATGAACAGATGAATGGATAAAGAAGATGTTGTATATATACAGAATGGAATACTGTGTAGCCATCAAATAAATGAAATCTTGCCATTTGCGATGACGTGGATGGAACTAGAGGGTATCATGCTTAGCAAAATAAGTCAAGTGGAGAAAGACAACTATCATATGATCTCCCTGATATGAGGAAGTAGAGATGCAACATGGGGGTTAAGGGGGTAGAAGAATAAATGAAACAAGATGGGTTTGGGAGGGAGACAAACCATAAGTGACTCTTAATATCACAAAACAAACTGAGGGTTGCTGGGGGGAGGAGGGTTGGGAGAAGGGGGGTGGAATTATGGACTTTGGGAAGGGTATGTGCTATGGTGAGTGCTGTGAAGTGTGTAAACCTGGTGATTCACAGACCTGTACCCCTGGGGATAAAAATATATTTTTATAAAAATATAATAATAATTAAATATATATATATATATACATATATATATATATATATGATACTAAAACTCAAACATAAGAAAATGAATGACCTGATTGAAAAATTGGGAAGGACTGGAACAGACACCTCACTGAAGTAGATATAGAGATGGCAATAATGATATGAAAAGATGCTGTGATGATCCACAGCATGTATAATTAAGGAATTATAAATTAAAAGAACAATGAGGGGCGCCTGGGTGGCTCAGTGGGTTAAGCCACTGCCTTCAGCCCAGGTCATGATCTCAGGGTCCTGGGATCGAGTTCCACATAGGGCTCTCTTCTCAGAAGGAGCCTGCTTCCGTTTCTCTCTCTCTCTGCCTGCCTCTCCGTCTTCTTGTGATCTCTCTCTGTCAAATAAATAAGTAAAATGTTTTTAATAAATAAATAAATAAATAAATAAATAAATAAATAAATAAAACAATGATAGTCACTACACATCTATTAGAATGGCTAAAATCCAAAATACTGACAACATAAAATGCTTTTGACGATGAGGAACAAGAGAAACTCTCATTCATTCTGGTGAGAACACCAAAATGGTGCTACCACTTTGGAAGACAGTTGGGCAGTTTCTTACAAAACTAAACATATACTTACCATATGATCCAGCAACCGTGCTCCTTGGTACTCACCCAAAAGAGCTGAAAACTTTGTGTACACAAAAACCTGCATATAAACCTGTGTTTATAACAGCTTTACCCATAAGTGCCAAGAGTTGGAAGTAACCAAGATGTCCTTCAGGAGGAGAATGGATAGATAAACTGTGGTCCATTGAGACAACGGGATATGATTCAGCGATAAAGAGAAATGGCTATCAAGCAATGAAAAGACATGGAACAAACTTAAAATTCATCATAATAAGTGAAAGAAGTCAATTTGAAAAAGCTTCATGTTGCAAGGTTCCAACTATATGACCTTCTAGAAAAGTCAGAACTATGCAAATGGTATAAAGGTCAGTGGTTCGTAGCAGTTAGGAGAGGAGGAGGATGAATAGGCAGAGCACAGAGGATTTTTAGGCCAGTGAAAATGTTCTGTATGATATGTATGATATTTTAGATATATATCGCTACACAGTTGTCAAAATGCATAAGGTACTATACCAAGAGTGAACTCTATGAGAAAAGTTTTTTTTTTAAGATTTTATTTGTTTATTTGACAGGCATCAAAGCAAGCAGAGAGGCAGGTGGGGAAAGCAGGGGTTGTGGGAAAGCAGGCTCCCTGCCAAGCAGAGAGTCTGGTCTGGGGCTCGATCCCAGGACCATGAGATTATGACCTGAGCCGAATGCAGAAGCCTTAACCCACTGAGCCACCCTGGTGCCCCACCAAGAGTGAACTCTAATGTAAACTGTGGACTTTGGGGTGATAATGATGTGTCAGTGTAGGGTCAGTGAGGGTGACAAATTATCACCGTGGTACAGGATGTTGATAATGGGGAAGGCTGTGTGTATGTGGGGAAAGGGAATTTTACTTTTATCCCCAAACTACTCTAAAAATGCATTCTTTTAAAAAAAACTTTATAATGCAATACAATACAAAACAAGAATGCACATCAAGAGGGAAATAATGTTTAAAGGGAACGAAGAACTTCAGTAATGTGTACCTAGGGATTTTGATTGCATATTTGTAGGAAGTTCACATTGTCATTAGCAATTGTTTATCTGTGAAGTAGAAGTAACATAAATAGTGATGAAAACTCAAAAACGCAACATTAAAAAATGCCATCTATGGGCTCTTAAAAAATGGAACAAAATTTGCTTGGCTTTTTAAGCATTGTGGGGAATGAAGGGACAGAATTTAAATTCAGCTTTGTGAGTTTTAAAAGATTGGATAATATGTTTCTACAAAGAAGGCTCCTCTGTGTAACATAGAAATGGACATGGTAGCAGAAAGTGGAAAAAAGCCTACATCTCTTGTGAGCTCACGTTCTCTGAAGCCCTGTCACTTAGTGGAGACAGTAACTATTCGATGAATAGCAAATGGTAGTCTTTCAGATTCCAGAGATTTTCACTAAGGATCGTGAATGGATTTTTTTTAAAAAATATGTAAAGAATGTCTACAGTGCAAGTACCTGCAAATAACTGACATTTTGGAGAGAATATTTTAATTAGCAGAGAAGGTCAAAATGACAAAGTTCCAGGATCAGAGTAAACATATGGGATTAAAAAATAAAAAATAAAATTTTTTTTTTTTTTTTATTTCCAGCATAACAGTATTCATTATTTTTGCACCACACCCAGTGCTCCATGCAATCCGTGCCCTCTATAATACCCACCACCTGGTACCCCAACCTCCCACTCCCCGTCCCTTCAAAACCCTCAGATTGTTTTTCAGAGTCCATAGTCTCTCATGGTTCACCTCCGCTTCCAATTTCCCCCAACTCCCTTCTCCACTCTAAGTCCCCATGTCCTCCATGCTATTTGTTATGCTCCACACATAAGTGAAACCATATGATAATTGACTCTCTCTGCTTGACTTATTTCACTCAGCATAATCTCTTCCAGTCCCGTCCATGTTGCTACAAAAGTTGGGTATTCATCCTTTCTGATGGAGGCATAATACTCTATCCCCAGGGGTACAGGTCTGTGAATCACCAGGTTTACACACTTCACAGCACTCACCAAAGCACATACCCTCCCCAATGTCCATAATCCCACCCCCTTCTCCCAAACCCCCTCCCCCCAGCAACCCTCAGTTTGTTTTGTGAGATTAAAAGTCACTTATGGTTTGTCTCCCTCCCAATCCCATCTTGTTTCATTTATTCTTCTCCTACCCACTTAAGCCCCCATGTTGCATCACCACTTCCTCATATCAGGGAGATCATATGATAGTTGTCTTTCTCTGCTTGACTTATTTCGCTAAGCATGATACGCTGCCCTATGACCCAGCAATTGCACTATTGGGTATTTACCCTAAGGATACAAACGTAGTGATCCAAAGGGGCACATGCACCCGAATGTTTATAGCAGCAATGTCCACAATAGCCAAACTATGGAAAGAACCTAGATGTCCATCAACAGATGAATGGATCAAGAAGATGTGGTATATATACACAATGGAATACTATGCAGCCATCAAAAGAAATGAAATCTTGCCATTTGCGACAACATGGATGGAAAAAAATTTTTTTTAAAGGACTTTTTTTTTTTTAAAGGACTTTAAACAAAAGTCCTTTATAAGAGACAGTTGGCTGTTTAAACCAAAAGTACAACTCACTGAGAGAATCACCACATTATTTATTTGGGTAGAAAGGACCTGGGGGCCCATTCTGCAGAGGTAAAAATAGAATCACTAACAGGCCTCATGCCTTGCACAGCCAGTGGCTAGAATCCCTGCCTCATGAGACCCTGTGCTAGAACGCCGCTAGAACCATCTAGAACTATGTTAGTCTTTCTTGGAAGCCAACAAGTGTTTGACCAGTTAAGAGCACAGTAACAATAAGTCACGTTAAGTTATAATGATTATCGATATCTTTAAAAGGCTTGTAAAGTTCCTTTTTGAGTAACCCTCACCCCACCCTTAGAGAAATTTATCTGTGGTTCACCTCTGTGAAATACCTCATTGTTGTTCCAGATTTACCATACCACCCCCCCAAAAAAAAGCTTTTTATTAACAAAGTGTTCAGAAGAGGGTGCCACTGAAAACAATGAGAGTTTTCGCTGCCGGGACAATTTTGTTGCAGAAACAGCTGAAAGCAATCAGGTCAGACAGAGCCAAGGGCTGGAGGGATTTTTAAAATTACATAAACCGAACCAAATCAAACCAAAACAAAAATCAAAACCAATGGCCAAGATTTCAAGTTTGCTACTAAAGGTATGACATTTTCCTAAGACATGCGAGTGACTTGATCAATATATTTATATATTTATATTTGAAGAAGAAGGAACCATTTGATGCAGCAAATCCACGTTGATTGAAAATTACCAGGTATGGGGGCTCCTGGTGAAAGACCCTGGAGCCTCACCCAAGAATCAAACAGCACGCCTCCACTGGATGCAAACTGCAAGAGGTTTATTGGTTACACAGGCGCCTGCGGACGCATCAGCCTTTGTGGGCTGAGCGCGCCGGGCTAAGTTGGGGAACAGATTATATAGGGCAAGGTTGGGGTGGCGGGAAGCGAGTTTACAGAAGCAGATGCTTGGTTACAGGGATCTGATTGGTTAACTTAAATCAAGCATTGTCAGGCACTGGGTTTAAGGCAAGGACACAATGGTTTGTTCTGGTGGGCCTTGGCTCAGCACTCTGGAAAGTCCCAGGTACACTCTATTCCTCATTTGTCTTTTCTCTTGACAGACCGAGTGATCACAGACAATAGACATCCTGGTATGTGTTGCCATCCGGCTATGGGGACAATCAAGCCTTCAGCAAGGGGAGAGGGGTGCTGTGGGGACATCAGGTTGCTAAAACAAGCCCTTACCAAGGAGGAAGGGGGTCTTTCATTCCCCCCTTTTTCTTTATCATGGATAGAATCTTATATCCATTCGCTTTGTTCATGAAGTAAGTCAGTTTGAGATCCGGTTTGTTTAGTTAGTTGATATTACTGTGTCAGTACTATTGTCTGGATTACTGACAAGCGATTTTTTACAAACTGTACGAGTTTATTTAAGATACAAGGGCCGATTGAAAATTGGGCTGTTGATAAGGTAACTTCTTTGTTGTAATCTCAAGGACATTTGCAAACCAAGAGAGGCTCCTGTCTTGCAGGATTGTGATCTCAGCAAGCCAACTATTTATCATTTTATGGCAGTCAGGGGTGCCTGAGGAATGCTACACATATGGAGAGGAACGGGTGAAGGGGGGGTGCAAGGCGCCAGCTTTTGCTTTGTCCTCAGCAGCCTCCTGCTCCTTTATTCCCCCCTGAACAATCTTGACCCTTAAATTTTTAAGGTGATTGAAGGTGGAAGGTCTCATCTTCTATAACTTCTTCATGCTGAATATGGGCGTAGAGCTGTCCCTACCTACTGGGGTCAATATTGATCAGGGTAGGAATGTGTAAGGGAGTTTCGAAAGGTGGAGGCAGTTGAATCCAGCGCTGACAGAAAAGAGGTGTCCTTGCGCGCGACAAGGATCGTCTGTCGTGGTGTAGTCATTGTAGCAATGGAGTCTCGGCACCAAGTAGAGAAACATGGAACAAAGCAACATATTAAGGTTAATAAAGCGATAAGAATGAGAAGCTCGAAAAGGAGATTCGGCCTTAGTCCTCCTTTAAACCAGGAACTTAACCATTTACTGAGAGAGAGAGAAGGATCTTGTAGGGCCTTAATTTGGGTATTCATATCTTCTATTAGTCCTGTGACATTTTTGTGATAGTCTGGGATGGACACATAACATTCTGTCTTGATAATTGCACATGTGCTACCCTGGGCTGCTGTCAGGACATCTAAGGCCATCCTATTTTGTAGGACTGTCTTGCGTATCTGTGACACTTCGGTATTAAGCTGGGAGATGCTATTTAGAGAATCATTGAGTGCCTTTGTAGTACATTTATTAAGGACTTCTACATGCCACATGACATCCCCTAGTCCCGCAGATGGAACAAAAATGGATGCTAAGTGATCATACCATTTAAAAACAGATCGTGTTCATCTTTGTTTCAAGTTGGGGAGATTAGCTGGAGTTGTAATGGTTTTAGTAATGTGCCCATGAATCCAGGAAAATCCCCTTTCCTTCCAAATAGCTCCATGGGCATGTGGTACCAGGAAGGCATATTTGGAGTCAGTATAAATGTTAATTCTTAGGCTTTGGCAATTGCATAGTGCTAGTGAGCACTATGGCACACCTAACTTTTCTTCTTCTTTTTATGAAAACTATTTTCATCAGAAAACCAACTGTCATTCGTAATTTTAACAGGGGCATCTTAAACCTGGCCATATAGAATAAGCTAGATTAATAATCTCTGAACATTTTTGCTCTATAGAGAAAGAAATACAGTGGTCAGGTTCAGGCATACAGGTAACTAGGTTTAAAGTTTGACAAATTTTAAGTTTTATTTCTGGCATCTCTGTTAGTGTAGCCCATCATCCATTGGTGGCCTTTGGCTACTAAGACAAATCTGGACCTGATGTGACATTATTACAGTTAGGGACTGTCCCATAGTGAGCTTTGAGGCTCTTTTATGAGGGCTGTTTTAGGTTTTGCTAAAGCATCTGTTTGCAATTGCACCTCAATAGAGGTGGCCTCTAGATAAATATGACTAAGGGATCAAACCAATAAGAAGACCTTTGAGTGCTCCAACCTTAACAATATCCTGATTACAGAGGATCATTGTCAAGTGGGAGAAGAGTGCGGTATGCTGGCTTTTAGGCAATTTCATTATTCCAGTTGTTTAATCATGTGCCATGGGGTCTGCTAATATTCCCACAAAATAATAAGATTGACTAAAGAAGCTATTGTACAACTTCTCTGAAGTTTACCTCAAATTGTTTAGCTTAGGTAAACAAACATTTAAAGACAATCAAATCTAGAATTTAACATCCATAAAGGTGTGTTACTAAAACAGAATTTTTCTCTCTAAAATAACCCTCATTTACAGAGATAGCCAAATCAGGACTAATTTACTTGTGAAACAAGTTCAGTTTTAACAAACTTGGCCTATTATTTACATAAGCTCAGCAAGAACAATGAGTGTGATCAATAGATCTTTTAGCATCTGCTTTGCTGGAACTTTTAATAAGGAATCTCTAGGTTGAACTTTTAGTAGCCTCTCCAGGCCAGAAGCCAAGCCCTGTACTGGCCATCAGGCATGCCTGCAATACCTGTCGATTTGGGCGAATTTCTCAGTGGGCGAGTTCCTCTTCTGAGACCGCACCTACCAAGGAGTGACATTCTTTACTCACCTGGTGAGGCTGCTGGGAACTCTGTAAGCAAGGTATCAGGCCAACAGTCCCAAGGGGCTTTATGGCTCTAGGTTTTATAAAGTCAACCTTAGTTCCTTTAAAATGTCTGGTCATATCCGAGTCTTTTCAAATATGACATTCTAGTCAAAGCCTTGGTAAAATAACCCGTGTTTCCAATTTTTTTCTGTTACAAGGAGAACAGATTCTTATTGGACTTATGCAAATGACTGATTGTCATGGAAGAATGCTTACTTACTGAGACCTTTTGGTTTTAGAGGGTTCAGATAGAGAGAAAAGCTTGAATGCTTTGAGCTCTTTTATAAATGAGCACTTTTACATCTCTGTAAGTTACAGATAACTAGGAGGAAGTATCCCTAGTCTGGAAGAGCAAACATCAGAGAGAACCAGCAATGTTTAAAGTAAGACAAAACATTAAGAGATATAACATTATAATTTTTTAGTTCATTTAGTCCCGTGTTACCGAATCTGGTGAATGCGGCTTTAGTCAGTTTTGGAAATTTTTACCCATTTCAGTTTTAGGATTTTCAAGTATATCAAATATCTGTATTTGTCCTGAAAGTCCTTTATAGGAATCTCCTTGAAAATAAAACTCATTTTATAAGAGAATTAAAACAATTATAAATGACAAAAACTCAGAATGGATATGGTTAAAGCTAAAGAGACAAGGGAGTTTACAATTTAGCTGCAAGGAAATCAGGTTATTTTTGTGATACATAACATTTCCATAATTACAGTATCAAGCGATGATCTCTCAAAACATTAAAACTTTAGGAAGTGCGTAGAGTCTCTAGAATAGTTATAGTATTTTCCCAAATGTAATCCAAGGTTTATCATCGGTTCAGTAGTATTTCATGAGCACCTTCATATATCAAGGAAAAGCCTGAGTTAAAGAGATTTTACAATTTAAATCTTGTCAACATTTGTTAAGATCTTAGAAAGTTTTGAAGCACATGCCTAAATATAATTAGGGATGTTAAACACCTAATAAAACGAAACATAGAAACATAGAAATCTGGGCAGGCAAAGAGAAAATCACTTACACTCTCGTAACAGGAGATCAATTAATCTAAGAAAACTTTATCCTTTGAACAGAGAATTTCAGAAAGACCCTTCATAAACCTTTTATAACTTTTCTTTGCATTCAGGTCTTGTCCTAAGCCATTTCTTTCCAAGCAACCATCTCATTTAGGATAAAATTACCTTCCTTTACCTTCAACAAAATGTATTCCCATTCCTTAAATCTTTCTTACTTATCATCTATTTTTCTATAGAGTTTCCCTTATTTCCATCAGTCTTAGTTACACTAAGCAGAATTTGATACTCTTAGAAACCCCTTAATCTCTAGTGAAGACTAAGTATTAACCAATTGTGAACTGTTACAACAGAATTCTTCAGGTGGCAAATTTATGAATCAGTTAAGTGGCAAACAAGTTTACCAACAGATTTAAATACTCTTAGTTTCTTTGCAGTAAGAAGTCAAAAGCACAAACCTATAACCAGTAATTAACGACTTAGCATTTTATCCTGTTTGGTTAAGACCTAGATGTTCATAATTTAATTCCATTTGTCATCCAAGCAAAACTTTAAAGCTTTCAGATTATCAAAGACTTTGAAAGATACTTCAGCAATTACCCATTAGAACTTTGAGACAGACAATTAACCATCAGTTTAGTTATTTCTTTGCTAACAAATTTTAATAAATAACCTGAGTTTATTTGACCTTCAGTAAACTTCGAAGTTTCACATTTACTGCTGATAACTTAAAGACAGGTCTTATTTTAATTAAACCAACAAACTTAACTTAGTTCCAACATTGATATACGTTCCACCTGGACCCATTCCACTTTGAATGTTTACCTGAGACATGGTTGGGAAGATCTGGAGTGGGGGGGGGTGTTAGGTCCAGGGGATGCTCTTCTTGCTCCTTGACAGTGAAGAGAGAAGGAGCTGTGGTGCATGATCTAGAGGCCAGTCATGCAGGCTGCACACACGTTGGTACAGAAACACGTAAGGGGGAAACAGAAGAAACAAAGTGCTGCCAGGAGGCAGAGAAAGGATTCCCAGTTTTGGAGCTCCTAAGCCCCAACAGAGGAGCAGATGCCATGCTTTCCCATTAGCCAGGGGGGAGGGGTTAGGCAGTCTAAGTCAGGCCAGAGAACACAGGGAAACCTCCCCGAAACAGAGTTTCGGCAGCTGCTTGGGAATATTCCCTATAGTCTCTGTCCCGAGTCAGACCAACCCCAGTTGGCTCCAGTTATAGCCATCAACACAGGAAGTGGGTAAGGGAGAAGCTCCCACATCTATTAGGAGAAACAGAGAGAAATAAAGTTAGAGTCCCCTTTGCTAGGGATGGCCCAGC
Organism: Mustela erminea; assembly: GCF_009829155.1. Classification (NCBI taxonomy): domain Eukaryota; kingdom Metazoa; phylum Chordata; class Mammalia; order Carnivora; family Mustelidae; genus Mustela; species Mustela erminea. The sequence continues at coordinate 16,196,640 of NC_045627.1, read as the reverse complement.
AACCTGGGTTTACTAGAAGAAGGCTTATTTACATAATTATTATCCAATATGTCAGGAGGAAATTTACTAGCTGACTCATTGAATCTGGTTTTAGCTCTTAATACCTAACTCTTATATTCCCTCCCGATATGTACGATGTTGCAGACAAGGGGAGGGGGATCTTTCAGGTGCTGTCCTGCTCGCGTCCCTCGCGGGAACTTAGGAGCGTCTTAGCTAAGGTCTATCCGTATAAACCCCGAACCAGGCTACTCCATGGAGTAGATGACCGTTATGCCGTATGACACTCCGCGAGACTCAGGGTGCAGCCCACTCAGACTCCGTAGCCAAAGGCGGTGGAGCCACATAAACATTCATACAGTCAGGCATTCCTCAGATTCAAACGGATCAGACATTTTTCCCTAAACAGAATGTTACCTTCATAACTGATGCAAAGAACATGTAGACACTTAGGACGTCGACAGGACAGCCTGGACACAAGAGACAAAAATAGAAATTGCTGTGCGGGTTCGGTTCAGAAACCGAGACTACGGGTTACGGTCAGGAGGAACGCGAGATCTTCTCTGACTGACAGGTGGCCCAAGATAATGGCCCTCTTCGGAAACCTCAAGGCATCCCCTGGAGTAAACTGAAACCCCCGAGGCGTCCCTCGGTTGCAGCAGGGGAGAAGTCTGAGTTCGTCAACTCCTTCTCAGCCTGCCCCAAAATACGGAGCAACAACGTGGTTGTACGGAACAGAAAAACAGACAAACAGAGAGACAGAGACACGAATGACAGAGACACGGATACTGGCCAGCTTACCTCCCGGTGGGGACCGGCTAGAGTCTTGGGTGGAACTTCAAGAGATCTCGGTGGAACCTCCAAATGAAAGACCCTGGAGCCGCACCCAAGAATCAAACAGCACGCCTCCACTGGATGCAAACTGCAAGAGGTTTAATTGGTTACACAGGCGCCTGCGGACGCATCAGCCTTTGTGGGCTGAGCGCGCCGGGCTAAGTTGGGGAACAGATTATATAGGGCAAGGTTGGGGTGGCGGGAAGCGAGTTTACAGAAGCAGATGCTTGGTTACAGGGATCTGATTGGTTAACTTAAATCAAGCATTGTCAGGCACTGGGTTTAAGGCAAGGACACAATGGTTTGTTCTGGTGGGCCTTGGCTCAGCACTCTGGAAAGTCCCAGGTACACTCTATTCCTCATTTGTCTTTTCTCTTGACAGACCGGGTGATCACAGACAATAGACATCCTGGTATGTGTTGCCATCCGGCTATGGGGACAATCAAGCCTTCAGCAAGGGGAGAGGGGTGCTGTGGGGACATCAGGTTGCTAAAACAAGCCCTTACCAAGGAGGAAGGGGGTCTTTCACTGGGTGGCTCAGTCGTTTAGGCCTCTGCCTTCAGCTCAGGTCATGATTTCAAGGTCCTGGGATGGAGCCTCACATTGGGCTCACTGCTCAGGGGGAGCCTGCTTCCCCCCTCTCTGCCTGCCTTTCTACCTACTTGTGATCTGTCTGTCAAATGGGTAAATAAGATCTTTAAAAGAAAATTACTAGGTGTGAAATACATCGAGGGTATGGGAAGGAAAATGATTTCACCTGATCTGACTAGGAAGTGGTTGAAGCCTGAATTAAAGTGATATAAAAAGAGTAAAACCTGGGAAATATATGGGGAAAAATCCTTAGAAAAACAGCAATAATAACTGGCTGCCATTTATTGATCCAGATCCTGTGGTAGGCAAAGAAGAGCTGGTTTTAGCCAGAGGATGATCTCCGTTTGTCTTCATGATCTGGCATTTCCTGCAAGCCAGCCATGGGGCTCTGCACTAGAGCTGCAAATGCTGGGGGGCCCTCACTGTCCCTTTTCTCTTCTCAGGGGGACAACAGGCATGTCCATGGTGCAGTGTGACAGGCTTTACCACAGGGAGATAAAAGACTGCCAAGGGTAGGTCGGAGCTGGGAAAAGCCACTTAGGAACAGATTTTCAGGGGAGGTGATACACAAGGGCAAAGCAGAAGAATGAGGATGAGTGTGTCAAGTTTCAAAGTGCCAGGAGGCAGAACAGTGCATTTGGGAAACTACAGCCAGTTCATGACAACCGACAACTGATCTGGCAGCATCACCTGGGGATGGAGGCTGAGCCCCGGGGTTAACATTGGGGGTGAGATGGTTTGTATACTATGCCGAGGAGGTGAGGTACTACACTGTGGGGGCACAGGGAGCTACCAGAGGATTTAAAATATCAGAATCGTAACCATAATAGAGTATTTAATTGCATCCTAGCTTTCATTAAGTGTAAGATGCACTATAGTTTATGTTCGACTAAATGTCGAACATAAACTATAGTGCATCTTACACTTAATGAAAGAGAAATGCTGTCAGTTAAACTAGGATATGTCATCAAGTGCAAGGTGAGTGCCACCTCAAGAGATATTAAAATTGGGGGGGGAGGACAAATCTTAGAACAAGTAAATTTTGGTACTAGAATAATTAAGAAAGGTCGAACACTTGGATCAACAAAAAAAGTGATAATTGCTTACCATGTGCCCCAAACTATATTAAGTCTTAGAACAAGAGACGTTCTCGTCTTGATGCCCCGCGGCTGTTAGACCCAAGGTACAGAGGGCAGTAGCCAACTACCAGCAGGCCCCAAGTGCAATGTGCAGACTCTAAGAGCAACTGCCTTTGAGAGAAGAAACGGTTGAGAATGGGCTTTCTGAGGTAGAGAATTACTAGCTGGGAAAGTAGGAAAATTGACACGGAATCGAAATTGATGCCACTACATGACAGAGTTGATGAAACTTCCCTTCTCAGAGATCTTGAGCCTCCTCAGAAATGTATTTTTCATTTTGGACAGAACATTCAGGATAAATATGATCTGTACGAGTTCCTGGTTCTCTCATCAGGACTGTTTCTTAGGCTTCACTGGCACAAGAAAAGGGTTTTGATAGTCCAGGGTAAATCCTGACAAAAGCAAAGCACGGTATCTATAACAAACTAACCACTCAGAAGAGAACAACAGATAAAAAGCCAGGCTGACCTGACCCTGCAGGATAGGTAAGGTTGGTCTGGCAACAGGGGTAGAGGGGAATTGCCCATCTCCTGCTAGAAGAGCTAGAGAAGACCCCTTCCGGAGAGACCACCAGGAGAGGAGAGCAGTAGGTGCTGATGATGAAGTTCCAGAACCTAAGTCAGGTTCGGTGGGATGAGGTTTGGAGCCGACGGCTAAGAAAGAATTCTTAAGACGTCTCTGGTGCAAAAAGGTTGTTTATTAAAGGTTGTTTATTAAAGCACGGGGACAAGGACCCGTGGGCAGGCGGAGATGCAGCTGCACCCGGTTGTGAGGGATGGCAGGTTATGTACTCTGCGGTTGGGGGAAGGTGAGGGGAAGGAAGGTTTCAATGGCGTTTTCATATGCTAAAGAGGGCCTACAATGTGCCAGGATGTCCCAGGCCTACCTGAGGTCTTGCCGTTGGGGCTTGATCAATGTTGTCTTTAGACTAGCCATTAAGATTAAGATAGTTGGGAGACTTTTTGGTGGGATGTCACAATCCTGCTATCAATCGTCTTTGTTAGTGAGATTTAGGACATTTGTAAGCCAAGGGAGACTCCTGTCTAGCAGGATTGTGAGCTCTGCAAGTTAACTATTTGCTTATTGTTCATGGCAGTCAGGGCTGCCTGAGGGATGCTACACATAGGACTGAGGGGGAGCGGATGGAGAGGGGGGTGAGGGGGGTGCAAGGCACCAGCTTTCGCTTTGTCTTCAGCCAGCCTCATGCTCCCTCATCACTGAGAGGCATTAAGAACTTTGCTTGAAGGACCTGGGCCTGAAGCTGGCACCAAGGAGTTGCAAGGGAGTTGAGCAACCTTTAGCTCTTGAGAATTGGGCTGGAGGGAAAATTCCTTGAAGGAGAATATCCAAAGCTTGCGTAGGGCCTACAAGAAAAGCAGCTGGGACAGTGGTGAAACCTGGCATCTTAACGTAAGGAGTTCCCTGTTTGAAGCTTGACAGACCAGTGAGGAACCATGGCCAGGCATTCCACCTCCAGAATGACCTTGTTATTGTCCCCCATCAAAGGCAGTGAATCTTCTTTGGGAATGAGGAACCATGATGGATTTTTGGTATCACCTGAGTAGCTGTTAGACTCATTAGCTCACACTCAGTGGGAGACAGCTTTTTTTTTTTCCCTTAACAATATGTGTTTTAGTAATACAAAAGTAACCTGAACTTGTAGTGAAAGATTATTGATGTGAAGGACAGGATTCTAAAAAGAAAATAACATCTTAGTATATTTAATTTTAAAACCATATGGATCATCAATTTTTAAGGGAAAGAGCTGATGAAGTTCTAGAACCTAGGTGAGGTTCAGTGGGCTGAGATCCAGAGCCGATGACCAAGAAAGAATTCTTGAGACATATTTGCTGCAAAATGGTGGTTTATTAAAGCACGGGGACAGGACCGTGGGCAGGAAGAGTGGCTAACCCTGGTTGACAGAGATGGCAGGTTAAGTACTCTGTGTGTAGGGGAAGGTGAAGGAAAGGGAGGTTTCAACAGAGTTTTCATATGCTAAAGAGGAGTTGTCTTTTACCAAGCCATTAACATCAAGATAGTTGGGAGATGCCTGTCTTGCAGGATTGTGATCTCTGCAAGTTAACTCTTTGTTTCTCGTTTATGGCGGTCCGGGTGCCTGAGGAATGTTACACATATTACCGAGGGGAGCGGGTGGAGAGGAGGTGCAAGGTGCCAGCTTTTCCTGTGTCCTCAGTCAGCCTCCTGCTCCCTCATCAAGTTCCAAACCTGAGAGGGGACTCGTGGGAGTGAGGGAGTGCGAGAGAGCGGGAGGGCGGGAAGGGCGGCGGGCCTAGGGGAAGGCGCCCAGCCTGCTCCTGCTCTTGTTTTGGAGACTCACGTGGTCCTGCCTAATTGGCCGCCATAGAGCCTGAGTTCCCAGGGAGGCAGAGGCGTCCTTCGCAGATGTGGTTCCCGGGTTCTTCCAGCTGCCAGCCCCACCTTCCCACAGGAGGCTGGAGGCCCTGGGGGGACCACAACTCCCATGAGGCCCCGCACTCCAACAGAGCCTGGCTGATAAAGGGGCGGGGTCTGCATGGAGGGGCGAGACCATGATGCAGGGGCCTTGGGGCTCAGCGTCCCCATGTGGCTTTCTGGAGCTCAGGAGCTTTCTCATCGCTGGATTGGCATCTGGCAGCTGGACTCATTGGAGTCCTGGGACATCGCCTCGGACCGGTCTCAACGGGTAGAGTGTAATGAAGTGTTAGCTTAGGAGGCGCAGTGCTAGGGACTGGGTAGTGCTGAAGCTGCTGGTTGTCCTGGGCTTCCTGAGGAGGCTGTCTGAAAAAGTCACAGGTGGTGGTAGAGGAATCCTGGGGCCGAAACCAGCACTTTGAGACTCTGAGCCAGAAGCCAACAATAACTGGGAGAAAGTCCAACGGCGCTGAGGTGCTTTACTTTTTGCTGAGAAGATAAGCAGGAAAGATGACAAACCAATGGGATGTCTGTAGACCTCTACTGGAACTTTTAGGTCTGTCTTCTTTAATTCCTTACCTGTCACTCGGAGCTTTTGTCTTTTTCTTCCTTGGGTTGCCTTCTTAGAGAATTCCTTAGCTTGATATTCCATCTCTCTGGTTTGGTTTTAAGCAGTGCTCATTCTGCTATTCAACCCATCTCTTTGAAAGGTTTCTTTTTACTGCTGTTGCTATTTGTATTTCCAAGATATCGGTTAATTATTTTTATAACTGCCTGCTCTCATTTCATGATAAGATATTCTGGCTTATCCATATGATTAATTTAATTACATTGATGTTAATGCCTAACACTCCGCCCCCCTTAGGTGCATATTCTCTCTTGAAAGAAAGGATAAAACATATTAAAGCTGTTCTTTTTTTCCGTGGCTTGATTTTTCTGAAACGTTTGTGATTGTTGGTGTATGTCTCACTCATTTTTATGTACCTTGAGAGTCACTGCTTTGTACTCTCTTTGCAGGAGGGAGGAGCATGAAGAGGATGAACTGCAGGGTATTTTTTTTTTCTTTTTAATGAAAATGGGTAGAATCAGGGTTTGTAACCTACTGGTCACCTGGGTACCCCACCCCATTCCTCCAGAGCCTCGTAATCATCGGGATTTTGCTTGTTTCTTTTACCCAAGCTCCCATACTCTCCAAGCTGGAAGCAAACATCCCATTTTCAACTTCCTGGAAGGCTATACTTTGGTGAAGCTTCGGTTCTAGTCTCTCAGCCAGTTCCCCTTTCATTTTCTTTCTTTTTCATTTTCTTTCTTTCATTTTCATTCTGGGCTCCTCCCTCCAGGTTTGCACTGCCTTTACTTATGTACAAATGGGGATAGTAGGAAAGAGTGACTGAGGAGCCCTTCCAATTTTTTAAAAAGATTTTATTTATTTGACAGAGAGAGCACAAGTAGGCAGAGCTTCAGGCAAAGGGAGAGGTACAAGCAGGCTCTCTGCTGAGCAGAGAGACTGAAGATGGACTCCATCCCAGGATTCTGGATCATGACCTGAGCCGAAGGCAGCCACTCAACCGACTGAACAACCCAGTCACCCCGAAATAGTTTTTAGTATCTTCTTTTCAGTACTTCAAGGGGAACCAAACATCTTCACCAGGACTCTCAAAGATGAATGGAAAACCAGTAATAATTTGCTACAAAAATGACAAACATCTGTTTTTTGTACTGCATCTAAACAAGTAAATTTTAAAAATTAACATTATGGTAAACATAAGAATTTGCTGGAGGTAATCCTTTGAAAGCTGATGCTTGTATACTTTTATATCTCGGTCAAGCAAGGCACTATAGAATCATGGTGATGATCCATATTCTATATAAAAACTCTCAGTTCTATTAAGAACATGAAACAAGTGGTGCCTAAGTGGCTCAGTTGTTAAGTATCTGTCTTAGGCTCAGTTATGATCCCATGGTCCTGGGATTGAGATCCACATCAGGCTCCCTGTTTGGTGGGAAGCCTGCTTCTCCTTCTCCCACTCTTTCTGCTTCTGTTCCCTCTCTTGCAGTGTCTCTCTGTCAAATATATAAATAAAATCTTTTTTTAAAAAAGGACACGAAAGAAATTCTCCAGGGAGAGGGAAGAGAATAAAGTTCAAAATTAGAATAAGTTCAAATTTAAATTTGTACATCAAAAGCTCTTTCTAGGTCGCCTGGGTGGCTCAGTTGGTTAAGCAACTGCCTTTGGCTCAGGTCACGGTACCGGAGCCCCGGGATCAAGTCCCGCATCAGGCTCCCAGCTCCATGGGGAGTCTGCTTCTCCCTCTGACCTTCTCGCCTCTCATGCTCTCTCTCACTGTCTTCTCTCAAAATAAATAAATAAAATCTTTAAAAAAAAGCTCTTTCTAACTGCCTCTCTTACACATAATTCTACTAAAATAGCAAACCCAATAGAGGACACAATTGTTTGTTTCAAAATACATAGCCTTGGACTTTTGTTATGTCAATAGAAAATTACCCAGTTGCCTCCATTAATTGGTTAGAATTTTGAGAGGAAGCTTGTGTATAGAAACGGGGATTTCTAGCACCGAGGGGCCAACAAACTGGAGGACGCTAACACTGCCTGCAATCTAGCAGCAACTCTCTGAGGTCACACGCTGATTTTGGATGGTCGTCTTTTCCCTTGGGGGGGGGTACGACTGTTCAAAGTGAATGTGTATATTTAAAGAGAGGACCTCAAGACCCCTGGAAGTCTGTATGCCTCGTTCACTGGACAGGGGACTTCCTGCTTTAGGTATTTGCACAATAGACTCCAGTTAAAGTCCACCTTCAGCTACGAGTCAAAGCCATGATTATTATTATTTTTTAAAGATTTTATTCATTTGACAGAGAGAAATCACAAGTAGATGGAGAGGCAGGCAGAGAGAGAGAGGGAAGCAGGCTCCCCGCTGAGCAGAGAGCCCGATGCGGGACTCGATCCCAGGACCCTGAGATCATAACCTGAGCCAAAGGCAGTGGCTTAACCCACTGAGCCACCCAGGCGCCCCCAAAGCCATGATTATTAAGAACACAGAATAGGGTCCTACGTAGCATACACGATGTGACCAATAGGCATTAATGGTCACTCAAGGGTTCTGGTACATTGTTATCCTCCAGTAGATTATAGAGGTAAAAAACATCTGAAAGAAGGATGAATACTCAACTTTTGTAGCAACATGGACAGGACTGGAAGAGATTATGCTGAGTGAAATAAGTCAAGCAGAGAGGGTAAATGATCATAGGGTTTCACTTATTTGTGGAGCATAGCAAATAGCATGGAGGACAAGGAGAGATGGAGAGGAGAAGGGAGTTGAGGGAAATTGGAAGGGGAGGTGAAACATGAGACTATGAACTCTGAAAAACAATCTGAGGATTTAGAAGGGGTGGGGGGGAGGTACGGGGAACGAGGTGGTGGGTATTGGGGAGGGCATGCATTGCATGGAGCATTGGGTGTGGTGCAAAAACAATGGATACTGTTATGCTGAAAAGAAATAAAAAATTAAAAAAAAATCTGAAAGGCTCCCAGGAAGCAGTGGGTTTTGTTTTGTTTTGTTTTGATTTTTAGAAAGAAGAGGAGGATGGGTCACTAGACTTTAAGAGGTCATGAATAAAGCAGGATAGGTAGGAACTGAATCATAAACTTTTGTTGTTAGCTTGGCAGGAGTTGAGGTATAAGGTCCTAGGTCTGCATGGAGGTGGGTAGGTCACAGGGAGATAGTGAGGTTAGTACTCCGAAGGGGAGCTGGCATGTGGGCTTGGGTAACAAGAAATCACCAATATAATTAAGTGGGATAGCCATGTTTGTAGTGTGTGTGTGTGTGTGTGTGTGTGTGTGTGTGTGTGTGTTAATTCTTCATGGCTGGGGGTACTGAGTTAGATGGTTATTGATCCCCTATCCAATTCCAACATTCCTAGTATTTATGACTTCTCTGGCTCAAATATTAGCAATGGCTATAGAGAGAAGGGTTAGACCCAAAAGCATGGAGCACAGTGTATAGAAAGTTTCTCCCAAGCTTTAAAGAAGGCTTTATCAGTATATTTTTGTCTACTCAGGCTGCTGTACCAAACACAGGCTGGGGGGCTTAAATGACAGAAATGTATTTTCTCACAGATCTGGAGGCCAGAAGTTCTAGATCAAGGTGACAGCAAGGTTGGTCTCCAGTGAGCCTTTTCTTGTTGGTCTATAGATCACTATTTTTTCAACTGTGCCCTCAGATGACCTCTTCTCTGTGGACCCCCAGAGGTGGGGTAGGAGGAGTGCTTTCATGTGTTTCCCCCTTATGAGGACACCAGTCCTAGCAGATTAGGACTCCCATGACCTCACCAAGCCTTCAGTACCTCGTTCTAGGTAGGCTCTATCTCCAGATGCAGTCACACTGGAGATTAGGAATTCTACATATGACTTTTGTGGGGACACAATTCAGTCCATAACAATCAGTACAGGAGAAAAGCCATGGAGAGAATTCTAGAGGAGTCACACGGTGATGTTATAAGGTAAGTGGGTATAAAAGAGCACCTCTGAAGTCCAATAGGGCATTAGAGCTAGAGGCCGACAGGAAAGTCCCGTACGTGCCACAGTTTTGAGTTTGATGCAAGCGCAACGCTGAAGGGAAGATATTTGAGAGGCCTTGGCCAACCACTACTTCCAGCCAGGGGTGATTCTGGAGGGAATATCTCTGAGTGCTGCCTAGAATCAAGACTTTGGGGTTGGAAAAGTGCTACTCCCAAAGCTGGAGAAGGATGGTGCTGTAAGTTACTTGAAGAGTACTGTTCTGGGAGATAGGAGATCTGGGGTGTCCTCTTTGTTCTGCTGCTGACCAGATGTGAAAATTCAGATTAACTCCCTAACCATCTCAGTTCTACCACCATGTGCTGCTGTCATGTGTCCCAAGCTCCAGAGTTAGTTTTATCCATAACCAGAAGCCGGTCTTTTTCTCTTAATCGGGCCACTCGTCACAATATATAGTGGCCACGTGACAGCCACAGGGGAGAAGTAGGGTTCTCTTCCCCTCAGAGAGAGTGGAAAGGCTCTAGGAGAGGGCATACCAGTAGGCCAAAGGCAGCCAGTGCTGGGGAGTGGAGCCACGGGGAAGAGTGTGCTGATGACAGCCTTGTGGAGGGAGGGCAGAAAGAGCCACCACCGTGACACTTGAGTTATAGATCGAGCTTGGGGACAGAGACGGGATCAGGGCACGGTAGAGCAGAAGCTGGCAAAGTGATTCTGTTGAGCTTAAGCTCATAGTGCCTTAGCGAATTAGAATGGGAAATACCTTGCTATTGTCTGTGACTCTGTGATTGTGTGAGTATGAGTGACAGAGTGGGGACAAAGAGAGAGGGAGAGAGAATACATTAAATTTTAAAGAAGGACAATAAGGGATGCCTGGGGGGCTTACTCAGTTAAGCATCTACCTTTGGTTCAGGTCATGATCCCAGGGTCCTGGGATTGGATCCCATACCAGGCTCTAGTGGGGGGCCTGCCTTCCCTCTGCCTGCTGCTCCCCTTGTTTGTGATCTCTCTCTTCCTCTGTAACAAATAATAGTAAAAAATAAACAAGGGCGATAAGTTATGTTTACTTTTGTTTCTGATGCCAGACATAGTTTCAGAGGATTAAAGAGGGAGATCCAAGGAGCTAGCCTCTTAAGAGGAGTGAATACCTCGTCACTGGTAAGACCCCTGGTCCTGCAATACAATATGGCTCCTGTGATCTGGGTCCTGTTAAACGCCTCTCGCCATCCTTAACCCGATAGTTTGATTCTTCATTGTGTTCAGTGTGGGGAACTGGGAGAAGCTATGACACTTGGCCCTTTGTGGGGGAATTTTAGTAGTATAAATAGCAAAGTTATCAGTTCTGGAGCACTTCCATGACTCTGCTGCAGGCACTGTGCTGTGACCTGGGTTTAGAGCAGTGAGATAAACATAGAAATAAATGTGGGATCTGTTTCCAAGAAGCTGAAACCCACTATTCTCCTTGTCCTCTTCCCATTCTGTCTTCTTCAGCCCTTGTGCAATCCCACCAAGCAGGAAGCTTGCTTCTCCTCCTCCCTCTGCTGCTCCCCCTGCTTGTGCTCTCATTCTCTCTCTCTGTGTGTCAAGTAAATAAATAAAATGTTTTAAAAATTTTTTAAAAAGGCAAAACACAACCATTTTTGTAGAGTGATTTTCTGAATGCAGTTATTGGCAGTGCTGGGTACTGAAGAAGATGCTCTGCTGACCAGAGGAGTGAGGAAATTACAGAACAAATTCCACAGGTCATTGAATGTATCACTTTCATCACCCCACCCATAGCACTCATTAATCTCTAGCCCAGCCAATCTGTTGGTTATAAAAATGAGCTTTCTCCTAACTGACAGGCAGTTCTCATTTTAGCAATGTAAATCATTCTGATCTTTATCACTAATGTGATCTAATCCTGTCTAGTAAAGAAAGCTTGAGAGTTCTATAGTTCTGTAAACATTTAAGAAAAACAATGGACTCAACTCTAGTTACTTTTTAACTAACTTGACTTGCCGAGGGAAGGAGAAAGTAAATACCAGAAATCTTACTACTAAGCACACGTTGCAAGTTATACCTGCCAAGATGTGGTTCAAAATATAAATAACCAGTCTCCTTAGAAGCCTTTTACCTTCTTATATCTGTTATGTTGGGTAAATGAGTAGTTACTAGAACACAGCTGGTTCAGTGATCACAATTCAGCTTACCCTCAGAAGTATAAATAAATTACATGTTTAGCCCAGTAACTGGACACTGATATAGAATTATTCACTGGCTGATTTCTAGATCAGAAACCACAAAAAAATTTTCTTTTTTATGGAAGTATGGCTGTTACAATAGTCTCACCTGTAGCACATAGTGATTGACTTAACTACTCTATACGTTACAGCTCTAGATGTAACATTTTAATAAAACAACAATATCCTTGATGGTATCATGGAAATGTAAGTGCCTTGTGCACTTTTCTTAATGTGTATAATTACCTAAACATCATAGTAAGTGAATCAAGGTCATTGTCAAGCTTCCGTCAAGGAGAGTCCTTAACTAGAGGGATTTCCCATTGCTCTCAGGATGATAACCTCTGAGTTACAGGTTCCATTAGTTGGCCACACACATTTGGAGCCTTGTGGACTTTCTGACAGCTGAGCAGCATATCTCTTGTTTCAAGCATTGTGATCCCTGTTCTTACTGCAAGAGTGACAGTTGTCACTTTTCCTGTGACCCCTGTCTTTAGGAAAGTGTCTGACTCAGAAAGTCGAATCAGTACCCCCAAAGGGATTTTCAGGAGAACCACCTCAAAGATGATCACCTGAGATACTGTAAAAAAAAAAAAAACCTGAAATTCTAAGCAACATCCATAATAAGTCTTTTCATGTTGATAAGGAAAGATTTTCCCCTAAATACCAGATAGGCTCCATGAAAGTGAGATCTGTACCTGTTTTGTTCACCGTGTCACCAGTCCCTAGAAGAGCGCCTAAGACATCACTCAAGATTAGGTTGCTTTGAATGAATCAAATGAATGAATGAACTGTGGCCTTTGATAGTGAGGTAGTTTATGGTCCTTAGGCAAGAGATGGGATTTATGTTGGGATTTCAAGAATGGGAGGGGCCAAAGAGAAAATTGAGAAGCTAAATGTGAAAGTATGCAATTTACTGACTGGAGTAGGTCTGAATACATTTCAAACATAATTAAACTATGGCTGTGGGTCTATATGCATTTTCATAATTTTCCCTTGAAAATGTGAGGCATACAGATGTCATCTCCAGTGAATTCTCCTTGTCCGTATACAGAATCACCAAAAAAAAAAAAAAAAAAAAAAAGGCATTCTGACTGTCCTCAGCCTATACAATCCAGGATTATAACTCTTTCTTCCCCATGTTCTTTCTGACATCATGGACTTTCAGGTTGACCTCTCCCATCTTGGGTCCCACTCTCATTAGCTGTAGAAGTCATGCAATGTTTGCGATGTGAGGGTGGCAATACTCTCTGACCTTTGGTTACAATATGTCTTTGAAAGCCAGTGTTTATTCTGATTTTACAGCATTTCTCCATTTGAACTGGCCACCTTTTAAGTGGTCATTAGCCACATGTGGCTGCTAGCCATCGGCCTTGGACAGCAGAGGTGTGGAAAGTCCGCACATTCTTCCACTCAAAGGATATTGTGAGTTATGCTACATCTTTTTTTTTTAAGTGTCTTTTTTAGGTATTTAAATTCAATTAGCCCTTAGATAGTACATCATTGGTTTCATAGAATTTAGTAACTCATCAGTTGTGGATAACGCCTGGTGCTCATCACATCACGTGTCCTCCTCAATGCCTATCACCCAGTTACTCCATGTCTCCCCCTCTCCTCTCCCCCCAGCAACCCTCAGTTTGTTTCCTATAGTTAAAGGTGCCTCATGGTTTGTCTCCCTTTCTGATGACTCCCATTCAGTTTTCCCTCCCTTCCCTCTGATCCTCTCTACTACATCTTAATCTCAACAGTAAATCAAGCAGTGGTAGTAATTCAGTCATGGAGTCATGCATATTCTAAATCTGATGAGATGGATTCCTATACTGCCTTTGTCTCTGCTAGAGCGCTTACATTTGTTATTATTATTGCTGCTGTGTTCATGTTTCTCGTTCACTGAATGTCTGATAAAAGAATTAGTAAAATGTGTGACTGCAGAAAATACAATGGTCATGGATGATGAAGATTTTCTTCTTGACCAGACTTGAGTCAAGTTCCTCTGAGTCCTCTTTCTGTCCAGCCTTGACCTCAGGCTCTGCCCACTTAGCCCAGTTTTAGCAAGAAACCTGCTTAGTCAATTTTTCAGCAATCTCCTATCCTACTCTTGATATCTGATCAAATTCCTTATCTCTCACCTGTGGTATCTTACCACTCTTTTTTTTTTAAGATTTATTTATTTTGACAGAGAGAGAGCATGAGCAGGGGGAGTAGCAGAGGGAGAGAGAGAACCAGACTCCCCACTGAGCAGCAAGCCCAATGCCAGTCTTGATCCTGGGATCAGATCATGACCTAAGCCAAAGCCAGAGAATTAACCAACTGAGCCACCCAGGTGCTTCAGTATCTACAATGCTTAATATCTGATCAAATCTCTTATTCCCAGGGCACCTGGTTGGTGCAGTTGGTTGAACGTTTGACTCTTGATTTCTGCTCTGGTCATGATCTCATGGTCCTGAGATTAAGCCTCACCTTAGGCTCTATGCTCAGTGAAGAGTCTGATTAAAATTCTCTTTCCCTCTCCCTCTACCCCTACCCCTGCTCCCTCTCTCTAAAATGTATTAATAAGTCTTTTAAAAAATTCCTTATCCCCTGCTCTCAATAGTTTATGACCCTAGCCTTCCTTCAACAATATTACTGTCCAGATGGTTTAGTCAGAATCCCTTCATCCTTACCCTTGATGTTCCATCTTAATTTTACATTCAGTGACCCCCACCATGCTCTTTAGCTATAAATCTCCATTTGTCTGAGCTGAGCTATATCTCTCTCCCATACTATAAAATAAAATCCCATCATAGTAGCATCCCTTGAATAAAATCTTCCTTACTGTCTTTAATGGGTATCACAAAATTTTTTTTTTCTTTAATGGTCAGGAGGGTGCTAATGGAGTACCATGACAAAAGGCCTAACTTCCTATCATGGACATTATTTTGGGGTTTACCTGACAAATACTATTTTCCTCTTCTAAGAAAAATTTCCAGTTCTTAGTATAACTGCCAACTGGCCCAGGGGTGGACAAGTGAGTCAGATGAGACCAAAATGAAAATTCTGTTGAGACACTCGACCTTGAGGATTCAAGCCAGGGACGAAAAAGTGTTGGTACTCCATTATTCTGATGGTCCATTAATTCTTGCTTTTTTGGTTCCTGTGTCTATCACAGTCCTTGCCTTTTTGAAGATAATGATCACTAATCTGAATACACAGTTCGCAGAATCCCTTTGCAGTGGCCCATGTGGGCCAAGGTAGTAGAGCATAATAGATCTCTGTAAGTTTTTTAAAAATGCCTTTGTCCCTGTTGCCCATGGCCATTAAAAACAAAAGGTCAGGGGTTGGGGGATATTGGAAAAGGTGAAGTTATAGCTACTCACTGATTTTGTGATTAGTAGAGAGAAAGCAACACCTACGTACAAGGCCAGTGGGTGAGTGGAGGAAACATCCTTGGTTCTAGGAGGAATGGGGGAAGGAGAAATATTAATAATATTTGTCTTTAGAACTGCCCCTGAAGACTTCCCACAGGAAACTGACCTAATGTGACTCTCCTAAACTTTGGCAAGCCCCTTAAATTTAACTGACTTCTAGATCTGATACTCCCTGCTAGATAGTTCTGATCATGATTTGATTGTTACTTATTTTATTTTTAAATTATTTAAAAATAAATTTTTAATTTAAATACAATTAATTAACATATAATACTAGTTTCAGACATACAGGTTAGTGATTCATCAGTCTTTTATAACACCCAGTGCTCATTGTATCACATGCCCTCCTTAATGTCCATCACCCAGTTACCCCATCCACCCATCCAAGAGCCCTCAGTTTGTTTCCTATGATTAAGAGTCTCTTCTGAGGGGCACCTGGGTGGTTCAGTGGGTTAAAGCCTCTGCCTTCAGCTCAGGTCATGATCTCAGGGTCCTGGGATCGAGCCCCACATCAGGCTCTCTGCTCAGTGGGGAGCCTGCTTCCTCCTCTCTCTCTCTCTTCCTGCCTCTCTGCCTACATGTGATCTCTGTTTGTCAAATAAGTAGATAAAAATCTTTTTTAAAAAGTCTCTTCTGGTTTGTCTCCCTCTTTGATTTCATCTTGTTTTATTTTTTTCCTTTCTTCCCCTATGATTCTGTTTTGTTTCTTAAACTCCACATATGAGTTAGATCATATGGTAATTGTCTTTCTCTGACTGACTTACGTCTCTTGGCATAATACCCTCTACTTCCATCCAAGTCATTGCAAATAAATTGCCATTTATTTTAACTCAACAGAGAAGGCCACTAGAAACAGGTGATGGCCCCAGCTCCTGTCCCTCCATGCATAACATCTGTCAACACCTATGGACATCTTTTCTTTCCCATTCCTATGAATGTTGCTCAGTTGTTACATGGTGTGGACAAATGCTGCTGGCTGGTGGCGTGGACACACTGGACACGCTTGGCCTTCAGTAAAACAAAGACTGCATTTAGTTACTCAAACTGAAACGGGAATGCTTGGAGTCCCATTGGAGGTACTCAACCTGTGCCCCTTCCCTCTTTGGAACAAGAGCCTGAACCTGAGAGATGAAGGGCTTATCCCAGGTTATGGCAAGGTTACACAGAGCTGAAACTAGACACAGGTGTACATGCTTATTGGTTAAGGCTGGCTGTGAAGTCAAACTGCCTCAAATCTTGATTCTCTTCGCCACTTCTTATTCTTTGACCCTGTTTTTCGTAGTTTAGGATGTAGGGTATTCTGACTTTTTGATGTTTTAGTTCTTGTCAGACATTTACCATAATGCTTAGCACATGGATGGTGTGTGCACACACATGCACACGCTTGACACTAGAAAAATTTCCCCCTGATATTAAATTTATCAGTGCATTCTCCATCCACCACCATTTGGCTGTTTTGTCACAAACTGATTAAAGCAGAACTGTCAAGTGAGGAACTTCAAAGCCAAAGCATTAAGTGCTGTAAGAAACCAGCACTTGGGAGGTTTTGTCTCAGCATCTGTGATTAGAAGGCAGGAAAAAGAGACTTTGGGGACACAGCTCACCCCTTCATGAAGCAGCCATTCAGAACTTTCTCAGAAGGGCTAATGCCTAATCTTCCAAAGATCAGCAAGAACAAACTTATGGCCTATTAAAATCAGATTTTTAAAAGATTTTTATTTATTTATTTGAGAGAGAGAGAGAGAGAGTGAGAGAGAGAGCATGAGAGGGGAGAAGGTCAGAGGGAGAAGTGGACTCTCCATGAAGCTGGGAGCCCGATGCGGGACTCGATCCTGGGACTCCAGGATCAAAATCAGATTTATTGACTCAATACAGTCAGGGAGGACATTACTCAGGAGTCATAGAATTCTGGTTGCCATGAGGGAAGGGGGAAGCATCTTTTACAAAGTCTGGGCTCTCACAGAAGGAGTCTGAAGCAGATATATGGAAAGCAGAGGTCAGTTCTGGATTAGAAGCTCTTTCTGAGGGGAAATGAGTAGAAGCAGGGATTAACCAGGACTTGGGCTCTGCCTTATTCAATTCAGGCTGCTGCAACAAATGATCACAGACTGGGTGGCTGAAACAGCAAAACATTTACTATTCCTTGCAGTTCTAGAGGCTGAGAAGACCAAAAGCAAGGTCCTAGGAGATCTGATATCTAGCAAGAGCCTGCTTCATTATCTATAGATGCCCATATTCCTGTTGTAGCCTTGCATGGCTGACATCTGGCAGAACAAGCTCTCAGGTCTTTTCTTAGGAGTGCTTTTATCTCATTCACAAGGGTTCCAATCTCATGACCTCATCACCTCTCAAAGCCCACACCTCCTGATGGCACTCCTTGAGGGTTAGGGCTTCAACATCTGAATTGGGGCATGACACAAACATTCAGTCCATTAACAAGTGTTGCCATGAGGACAGTGTAGCTTAGCAACTGTGTATCCCCAGGAATCCATGGGACTAGCAAAGCAGAATCGGTGGGGGGGTGGTCACTGCTAGGAAAGCAGGAGTTGCCCAAGAGAGAGTCCTCATAGCATTTTACAGAGACAAGATGACCCTTGAGAAACAATAGTTTCCGTGACTCATACAGCAGCCTTTATATATGCCTGTCCTCCGTGCTGGATTCACAGCAAGCCTGCTTCTTTCTTTTCCAGTTCAAATGGAATTCCACTCTCTGAATCCTGATGAATTTTTGCTCTTTTGCAGTTAGTAGGTTGTCCCTCAGGATTCTGAATGTATGGATTTGCAATCGTGGAAACTGCCAAAGGTCCAGGGTCCTGGGTGGCAGAACCTGGCCTCTGCCACTATTGCCCAAGGTAGGGACTCTGGTCCCTTGATCGTCCTGTGCTGCTGTCAAAGGTTTGTGTGCATTGGCTTGTTGGTTTTTTTTTTTTAAATGTAATTGCTTATACATGTGTTTGATCATGCTCAAGTGGCCTTTCTGTGGAAACAGTGGCCAGGCTACACCTAGAAGTCACTGAAGAAAGTTATAAGAACTCTTGGTTGGTATGAGGCTAGAGAGAGAGAGAAAGAGAGAAAAGAAACCTGCCTCTCCGCATTTTACAAGTCCCTGGGCAAAATGCGAGGGCTGTGCACTCCCCACACGGAGATTCCAGGCAGGGAGGCCCTCCTGAGCCTCATCTGCCTGGGATCCTCCTCCAGGAGCAATCCCTAGTTTGAGGCCAGGGTTAGGGAAGAAAGAGCAGCAAAGCAGGGTCCAGAAGGAAGGACTGCCACAGTCCACGGGGCACCAGAGGGCCAGGCTGGTACCTGCTCACTGTTGGAGTACAAATGGGCTCAGCTCAGCAGGTGCAGGGGTGCCCTTGGCCCCTCTGATGGGGTTGCAGTGCCCCAAGCTCAGGAAGAAAAAAGGCTGGCTCAGGTGACTTATTTTTCGCTGGGAAGGAGCTGACGGCAGTGGAAATAAACGAGTAGGGAATGATGTTGGAAAGTTGTATGGTTTGTCCTTTATATATCAGCTTTCTCTCCTATCTTCCCTTGCTCTGTAGTGTGTTTTCAAAGAATTTTTTGACATGATATTCCTGTTCCCTGATTTACTCCTGAGCTGTGTCTTTTCTGCTGTTCAGCCCATCTGGTGAATTCTTTTACTATAAAAAGTATCTTGCCCTTGCAAGGTCTTGTCTCGCCCTCCCCCTGGGGAGACTTGAGGAATCCCAGAGAACTCAGCTTGCCACCCAGAAGGAAACCAGGCTATTTGGAACACTGGAAAGGATTCATAGTAGGGGAAATCTGCTTGTACATCTGAGACTACCTCTACATTCAGGGGTCCCCTGGACACAAACCCAGACTTTGATATTGATCCTGAACCATGCTCTCAACTCAGACCCCTGTGATCCTCACTACAGTGCTTTCAGATCAGTGCAGCCATGCCCATAGGCACAAACTCTAAGCCTAGATTCTGTCCTGAGAGGTCTGTCCCCAACAGCCTGGCTCCAAAGACCCAGAGATTGGGGACAGTGAGGAACACCATAGGACTCACCCTGCCACCCCCCAAAAAAACATGCCATTTGGAACTCCAGAAAGGATTCAGAGGAACTGAAATCTGCATTCCCACCTCTGGACACCCCCATATTCAGCAGGACCCTGGATGCAAACCTGGAGCTTGACACTCACCCTGAACCAATCCCTCGACTCCACCCCTTCCCCCCCGCCCCCCCCAAAAGAGGGATAGAGTGCTGGCAGATTAGGCCTGCCATGTGGTGGGACCTAACCATAACCTTTGGTTCTCAGGGTTCTGACCCCAGAGGCCTTGCAGTAGAAGCCCTACAATTTGGGGACACCTGGGCAATACCAGAGGACTCAGCCTGCCGCCCAGAAGGAAACCATGCCATGTAGAACTCCGGAAAGGATGAACAGCAGAAAAAATCTGCATGTGCACCTGAGGCCATGCCCATAGCGAGTGGACCTTCGTCCAAAAAATCCAGAGCCAGACATTCACCCTGACCCACATCCTCAGCTCAGCAGTCCAGGAAGCTCTCCACAGAGCCTTCAGATGGGTCCTCCCATGCCCCTAGACCCCAACCCTAAGCCACGGTTGGGTTCTGATAGTTCCATTCCCAGGAGACTGTCCTCAGAGCACAAGGGATAGGGGGCACCTGAGCAACCCCAGAGGACTCAGCCTGCCACCCAGAAGGAAACTGTGCCATTTGGAACTCTGGAAAGGATTCAGAGGAGCAGAAATCTGCATGCCCAGCTGAGGACACATCCACACTGAGCTGACTCCTGGACACAAAGCCAGAGCCAGACACTCACCCTCGCCTACACTGTCAACTCAGCCACCCAGACAGCTGTCCATGGGGTCTTCAGGTCAGTCCTGCCATGTCCCTAGTCCCTAATGCTAACCCTTGGGTGGCTTCTGTAATGATCTCCTCATTTCAGGTTATGTGGTGGTTCTGCAGGACATTGTCCTGGTGTGGGGTCCAAAACACTGAAGCATCCCATGTGAAGTGGCAAACGTGGTAAAGAAATGACGGCTGGGCTGCAGCAACATCTTCCTAGGAACATCGCCATAGGCAAGGAAAGCAAGGGCAAAACGAACTATTGGGATTTCATCAAGATCAAAAGCTTTTGCACAGCAAAGGAAACAGTCAACAAAACCAAAAGACAACTGACAGAATGGGAGAAGATATTTGCAAATGACTTATCAGATAAAGGGCTAGTGTCCAAAATCTATAAAGTACTTAGAAAACTCAACACCCAAAGAACAAATAATCCAATAAAGAAATGGGCAGAAGACATGAACAGACATTTCTGCAAAGAAGACATCCGGATCGCCAACAGACACATGAGAAAGTGCTCCACATCCCTCAGCATAAGGGAAATACAAATCAAAACCACAATGAGATATCACCTCACACCGGTCAGAATGGCTAAAATTAACAAGTCAGGAAATGACAGACGCTGGCGAGGATGCGGAGAAAGGGGAACCCCCCTACACTGTTGGTGGGTATGCAAGCTGGTGCAACCACTCTGGAAAACAGTATGGAGGTTCCTCAAAATGTTGAAAATAGAACTACCCTATGACCCAGCAATTGCACTACTGGGTATTTACCCTAAGGATAAAAACGTACTGATCCGAAGAGGCACGTGCACCCGAATGTTTATAGCAACAATGTCTACAATAGCCAAACTATGGAAAGAACCTAGATGTCCATCAACAGATGAATGGATAAAGAAGATGTGGTATATATACACAATGGAATACTATGCAGCCATCAAAAGGAATGAAATCTTGCCATTTGCGATGACATGGATGGAACTAGAGGGTATCATGCTTAGCGAAATAAGTCAATCAGAGAAAGACAACTGTCATATGATCTCCCTGATATGAGGAAGTGGAGATGCAACGTGGGGGGTTAAGGGGGTAAGAGAAGAATAAGTGAAACAAGATGGGATTGGAAGGGAGACAAACCATAAGTGACTCAATCTCACAAAACAAACTCAGGGTTGCTGGGGGGAGGGAGATTGAGAGAGGGGGTGGGGTTATGGACATTGGGGAGGGTATGTGCTATGGTGAATGCTGTGAAGAGTGTAAACCTGGAGATTCACAGACCTGTACCCCTGAGGATAAAAATTATATTATATGTTTATTAAAAAAAAAAAGAAATGACAGCTGGGGAATCTGAGTGTGAAGACAGCACATATTTGTGCTGCTATAACAAGCTGACTGCACTTTGAAATCACTGCAGAGGAAATAACTCTTCCAAACATCCATGTTAGCATGATGGCACAGAAGCAGAGAGGACATCAGACTTTGGGATGGAGGCCAAGTCCTCCCAGATCCAGGTCACCCAACGTGGAGAGGCCACATGTTAGCAAGAGACTCATGGGAGAATTAAATCACTGGCCCCCATGTCTTGGGTGCAGTAGAAGCAGTGGATTTGGAATTCCAGTTTTCCACAACGTTCCACCACAAGCTGGTTAGAACTGTGCAAAGGCAGGAAGGGAAGCCCCAGTAAAGTGGACAAGGGACGCCAGAAGGGGAGGCTGGAAAGGGGTGCTTGGTGCCCAGTACCCATTACAGACCCCACGTTGCAATCCCTTACAGGAGAGACTCACCAATTCCAGGCCCCACAGGGGAAGCTGGAGGTTCATCTCCTGACTTTTTGTAGGCGCTTGCAGCTCAGCTGGTGAGAATTCTCCATCACCCCGAACCCTGCCTTTCTCCAGGGGACTTTCCTTCTAAGCACCCCTCCCAACTTCTTCCTCCTCCATGAAATAATGTTCCCCTTTTTTGTTTCTCGCACTTGCCTGTGATGGGACCATAGCTTGCTCAGCCCAGACTGCCATTCTCTACTCTTCCCAAATAAACCTATGCTGCTGGTCAAATAACTGGCAGTTTGAGTTTAAGGCAAATCCAACTAATAAATTCAAGAAACTTGCAAGGAACAAAATCAATATGTACAAATCAGTGGCATTTCTACATGCTCAGAAGGAACCATCAGAAAGAGACTACGGAGAACAGTCTCATTTACACCTGTATCCAAGAGAGCAAGATACCCAGGAGGCCCCTGAACCAACGAGGTGACAGACCTGTCCTCTGACACCCCTGCAACAATGACGACAAACAGGGAGAGGGGCACACGGAGATGGGGAGGCACTGTGCTCAGGGAAGAACCCACACTGGGAAAATACCTACTTTCCCCAAAACCATCTACAGAGTCCTCACTCTGGCTCCCGAACTTCCGGACTCGGCGCCATCCTGGAGTGGGTGTGGACACGGGAAGGACCCCGCAGGGCTGAGGTGGGGGGTGCACAAACCCCGAAGCAGGCGGACGCTCCATCTGACTGCAGACCATCTGAGGAGACCCGGAACCGCATCCACGAGCACACAAACACAGACGGAGGACCGGGGAGCATCCGAGCCCAGAAAGGGGGTACCCCACAGCCCTGCGTACATCACAGCAGGAGGCCATGTCATCGCACACAAAAGGACAGAAGCCGAGCGTCTACACAGGGCGCCCTTCCTCTGTGGGGTCCTGAGACCACGTACCCCCTTGACAGTCCACTCAGGCGGCTTCTCCTCACCTCCTCCACCGTCTGGTCCTCAGGAGGTTGGACTGCTGTCAGTGTGGGCGCGTCCTCTACAACGGGTCCGGTCAGTGTGGATGCAGAGCCACACCCTCCTCAGCATGTCCTGTCAGGGTTGGATCCGCCCCACATCCTCCAGAAGTCTCCACAGTGGGTCCTGAAGAGGCGGGGCTCCGGTCCCAGGTGTGGCTGTGCAGCCTGGGCTCAGGGCCGGAGCTGGGGTCTGGCGCCCTCTTCAGGCGATGGAAGGCAGTGCAGGACTGTGGGAGCTCACCCTTCAGCGGAAGGTCTTGCTCCTTCCCCGGGTCCAGCTGAAGCCATTTCATTCCGGAAATTCAAGCAGCATTGGAGCCCAATATCCCCCAACTTCTCCCAAAATAGCTAAGGAACAACGAATTGGAAACAATGTGGAATTACAACAGTCCTTGACCCAAACAGTGGCACTGAATATGGCCCTGATGCAGACCCACACTCTGACCTCAACTTGGTCTCAAGCCTGGACCTGACCCCAATCCAAGACCCTAACCCTAGCCCCCAATGCAAACAATGTTCACAAGAACCAAAAGGTAGAAACTGCAAATATCCATCAATGGCAAATGCATAAGCAAAGTGTGGTGAAGGGTTTGAATTTGGGTTCAGGTTCAGGTTTTAGTCAGAGTTCTAGATCAGGCTTTGGGTTTAGTGTCAGGGTGAGGATTTAGAGTGAAGGGCAAGGGAACAGAGTTAGAGTTTAGGGATTGAAGTTTGTAATTTAGGTTTTGAGACTCAGGGTTCAGACACAGATAAAGTTCAAGGTCAATTTTGGGGTTTGGCTTCAAGCTGAGATTTGGGTTTGGAGTTCATGACTTGGAGGTCTGGTTTAGGGTTTGGGTTCGTGGTTCAGGGCTTGGATCCAGGGCTCAGGTCCAGGTTTTGTGTTCCACTTCAGGTTTGGGATTCAGGGTTCTAGTTTGGGCTTTAAGGTCAGCTTAGTTTTCAGTGTTGTTAGGGGTTAAGGTTAGGTTTAGGGATGACACATTTTCTTCAGTTGTCATCATGGACGCAAAATTTCTATCTGAAGTTTCTAAGTCAGAAATGTATTTCATCTGGGAGCACCTGGGTGGCTCAGTGTGTTAAGCCTCTGCCTTGGGCTCAGGTCATGATCTCAGGGTCCTGGGATTGAGCCCTTCATCGGGCTCTCTGCTCAGTGGGAAGCCTGCTTCTCTCCCCACCCCCCGCCTGCCTCTCTGCCTATTTGTGATCTCTGTCTGTCAAATAAATAAATAGAATCTTTAAAAAAAATGTATTTCATCTGGGTGTCAGGAGCTGGTTTGGAATTTAGGAACCCAGTAACTCCCTACCAACAGCATTCTGAGCCTAGAGTCTCCCAGTCACCCAGAAGTGGCTCTTGTCTTGGCTCTCTGCCCTTGACAGAGAAGGGCAAGTTGGTGCCAAAGTTGGGATTTCACAATGGTAGAGGTGTGAAACCAAATATTGTGGAACTATCATGGAAAATGAGACAGGAGACAAATAACTGGTTGACTCCTGATTCTTCCACAAAAACATAGACCAAGTTTCCAATAGAATCTGATAATGTTCCCTAGGAAGGCCTATGGTTCTCATTACCAGTACCAAAAGAGGACCCCTCCCCTGGTTTAAACTAAGAATCACAGCAGGATATTTCCTACTTAGTGTCAAAAATAAAATTTTATTTTTTGGCTGTTTCAGTGTACAGTTTGTGGTAGCACTGACAACCTTTTCATGCTCAAATCCTCATCAACACAATGCAGGCAATGTTGTAATGCATTGCTCCTTGGAATACCAAGTACAAGAAGGGCTATTAGAAGTAGTAAAAAGATACCAAATATGAAATTCAGAAAAAGCATCATTTATGGGCACCTACTGTGGATCCCTAACCATAAGATCTAACATATCATCCTATAGATTTCACTTAAAAAATCATCAATAACAGTAGCCTACTGACCACTGTAACCACCCCACCATTGACTTCTAGGCCTGTAATACACACTCCAACCGCTGGAGACACAATTCTCAGCAGAATGGGACTTACCCAGTCTGGGTGGACCAACTCTTATAGTGAAGCCAAAAAATCCCGCTCCTTGGAAATCCCAGCCATTAGGACAGTCACAGAAACCATACCCAGAGCTCAATAAAGGACAGACATCTCATGGGGCGGATGCTGCAGATCACCCCCACTCCCATGAAGTAGCTCTACAGCAGACTCCAGGTCTGTCCCCTTCCCGGGATCACACGTGGCACCACTCCTTCCTTAGAACAAAACCGTGAACTGTCCTCATCAGGCCTGTGTGCAGGCTTACAGAAAGCCAGACATTTTCTTGAGAGCACTCAGCCTCTCATGCCTATCTCAGCAGATGGAGGGTTCTGTATTCCCAACTTCGTACCAACTACAGAAGACTTGGAACAAGTCTTGCCAGACTCTTGCCATATTCTCCATCTGCAAAATGATGGATAGTAAAACACCATGGATTCCCTGCACCTTCTTGAACCTAGGTAAGCTGGAGCTACAGCTTGGCCAGAGCTATTATCCCCAATCCCCTAAACACACACACTTCCCTTGTGCACTCTGGGCCAGTTTCCATCCACTTTGCTCCTCAGCCATTGTCTCTGCAGAGAAGTACAGCAGTACTGAGGTGCTGGGACTGAGGTGCTAGGTGCTAGGTGCTAAGCCAGCACCTTGGGCCCACTTACTATCAGAAATTAATATTCATTTTATTAACAGATGCATCCCATAAGATCTTGCCACCACAGCCATTAGAAAAGTCATTACAACAGAGGTCCTAACAACATGTGCCAACCTCCATGGCTCTACTCCCTGGCTCCAGGGATTGGTTCATTCTTGGGCATGTGACCTGGTCCCAGCCAATGAGGTGGGAGGAACCTTGGGTCTTAGCCTGCAGGGCCAAGGATGGGGTGAAATGCCCAGGCCAGGGGGTTTTTCCATCATGACTACAGAAGTGACCTCAGCCAGGCCTGTGCCAGTGCCACAGAGAGCCCAGGAAGCCAGATGCTCCATAATATTGCTGAGGGCTTGAATCAGACTTATCCTGAAGCCCACACATGCTACATCCTCTGCTAACTCAGGAGAACCCTAAATGTGCTCATGGTCTTGGCCTGAACAAGATGACCATCTGTGTGGTATATAACCTGCAAGATATACCCACCAGGCAATGGGGACTGACTCAGCCAAACAATACCTACATGGAGTTCAACCACAGACAAACGTCTTGTGGCAAACTTGAGGCCTACAGACAAAGGCAGGAGAATTCCTGAGGCCTTCATTGTTGGCCTATCTCACTAACATCTTTTTTTCCTTTCAAATGGAGGGGCCAGGGTCAGGCAGGATATGTCCCAGTGTATTCCCACTCTGCCACTGGAAAATAAGAGCCCTCTCCCCCATCACCCATCATATTGCAGATCTGGAGTGTGGGAAACTATCACCCATGGGCCAAATGGGACCTCTCCCTGTATTCTTTCAATCAAGTGTGGCTGGAACATGAGTTATGGATGGTCTGTGGCTGCTCTCAAGCCACAGTGCAAGAGTTGAGTCATTGTCAGAGACACCACATGGACAGCAAACCTGACAGAAAATCTTTACAGAAGGCCTTATGGAAAAGTCCATGTCAATCCCTGGTCTCAAAGGTCCTAGGATCATGTCATTTCTTTGAATAGAGCATAGCGCCTTCTGGGTAAAATGTAATTTCTTCACCCCCAGAGGCAAGGGCTTCCATCCTTTTAGCCAGAACTCCATCTCCATCCTCCTCTATTTAAACCTTAAATGGCACATCTATATGTCTGCTGCCCAACAGGAATTCACTGTAGTTTACATGATAGCGATGCTCAGAAACAGGTGTAAGTGTGAACTTGTGAGGGTGAGCGTGTGCTTCCCCTTTGTTAGCCACAGTGTGCAAGGAGGATATAATACAGGAATGGCACACAATGTGGTCGCATCGTGACCTCAGAAGGAAGCCACCTTCATAGAACAAACTGCATCTGGGAGGACTCCCAATTCCTTTGTCCTAGACACTATGTTCCACTGAGGCTGGGGGCACAAAGAGGGACAAAAACTCCCCTGCCCATCAGCGTTTTGAATGATGCCTGCTCTTCCAGGACAAAAGATCCTGAAACCATTCATCCACCTGTCATCCAGCCAGACGTCTGTGAGAGAGATCTACTTCAAGCAGAAAGGACAGACCGAGAGACAATAAATGGACAGTCTTGTGTGACAAGTGCCATGACAGGGACACTCAGGAGGATTGGGGGTGTGCAGGGTTGGCCAGACCAGGTTCCCAGGAGGACAGGGAATGCTCCAGGAGGGTGATCACAGCTGTGTCACTACAGGGAATGCTTGGGAGGACTGGGGGTGTACAGAGTTGGCCAGACTAGGGGCAGGGGCCTGGGAGTGCTCCAGGAGGATGAATGCAGCCTATGTCACTATAGGGAATGCCTGGAGGACTGGGGGTGTGCAGGGTTGGTCAGAACGGGGGGCAGAGGGACCAGGAGTGCTCCAGGAGGATGTCGCAGCTGTTCCCTTGTGTGGCTACACATGTCAGTGTGATTGGTCATTGGCCAGACCAGAAATGACAGGGTGGGTAAGGGGCTATGTCCCT
The DNA here is from genome assembly GCF_009829155.1 of Mustela erminea. Taxonomy (NCBI): domain Eukaryota; kingdom Metazoa; phylum Chordata; class Mammalia; order Carnivora; family Mustelidae; genus Mustela; species Mustela erminea. The sequence continues at coordinate 16,169,289 of NC_045627.1, read as the reverse complement.
AAACTGTCTTCTACGAGGAAAAATTTCAGTAACGAGATTTCTTTCAGTATAATTTCATGTCACATGCGCCCGTGAGTCCCTAAAGCTGACTGTGTAGAATATGAAGTACGTAGTTTGCCATTGCTTTCAAACCTGAGGTGCTGGGGGCAGAGCACACTGGATATTTCATACTCTGCTTTCAGAGTATGATGACTTTTCCTGCCTTCATCTCTGATCCAAGCACAGAGAGCAATGGCAATTCAGATCTACACTTCAAAATGTCAACAGAAATCTGAAAACCCAAGTTCTCCCAGGATCTAAAGGCTCAGGACCAGGGTGACGGAAAGGGGAGGCAGAGAGCAAGGAACCAAAAGAACCCATCATGTGCATGTGAGCTGGCCCACTTCTCCACCTGTCAGAAGCAAGTCATGCCTGACAGGAGGGAGTCCCACCTGCACCCGTTTGTTTGCTGCCCTTGAGCATAGCAGAGGATGGGCTGAGCTGGGTGTGGGTGTCAGGAGAGGCCAGCTGGCCACAGATGCTACATGCCAAGTACCTGTAGGACCAGCTCCTGATCCTCAGCTAAGATGAAACAATCAGTATGTTTAGTTATCTATGTCCTGGGACAGGACATGTGCTCAGTGCTTTGGTGACTATATCCTCTCCCATTTTATTTTTTTAAAAACACCTTAGGCAGGTTAAGATTGACATACAAAAAACTGTTTGTAGTTAATGTATGCAACTTGACCCTAACCCTAACCCTAATATCTAAAGATATACTCAATTTAGAATATCGATCAAAAATTAGAGGATGGTTTTTAGGAGCTAAGGAATCCAGTGACCAACCTTCTGTCTTATTCTCCCTTGAATCTGTTAAGTTGGAACACGTTCAGCCACATGCTTTCTGGAGAGTGGCCACATGGGAGCAACAGTGAGTAAACACTGACGCAAACCCCACTATAAAGCCCTGTCAAAACTTCTTCATTCAATGTTTACAGGTTATTGTATACATTATGAAAAGTGTGACTTTGTTGAATTTTTAAAAAGCCAAACTAATTCTTTCAACCTGTTAAGAATAGAAGATGTTTTCTAAAATCTGGGAGTTGGCAAACAGATGAAGGCCCAGGTGTCTGGGAAAAGACTATTACTGTTGAATCTATTCAGGTCTACTAAGGAAACGAGGACGACTTCTATTCCATTTCTTTGCGGGAAGAATTTGTGTCAACTCACAGCACTGAATCCATACAAAATAGTGTAGCTCAGAGGAAAACAAAAAAACAATCAACAGCCTTCAGGAGCAGAGAAAGAGCCACACCCAGGGACAGAGAAGACAGACCACAGAGGCTCTGCTCAAGCCAATTTATATTTCTGTAGATCTTCTGGAGCTAGAATGCCCCCAGCTCTCCTGGGGGTCATGGGTCAGGCAGAGAGCACACCCTGATACTGCACTGTTGGAACCCATGACAAGCCTCCTGGTCCCTTCCTTCATGAGACACCCCCTACTCCCGACTACTCCAGCCTGCCTCTTGGAACTCCCATTCCCCTTTATGACACCATTGTTCACTTTTCCCATCACGGCCACCATATAGAGTACATACTATTTTGTCATTTAAACGTTTTTCATCATGTTCGCTGTGAAACTATACTTTGCATCATCTACCCGGATGTAGATTACCTGCTGCTTTGCATGACATAACTGTGGACTCCAAGTGCCCTCATGGCATCATGGGGGCTAGTGTCCTGGGCAAGGTCCTCACTAAGCTGGCTCAGCTGTCACAGTGAAGGCCTGACCTGGGCACTGCTATTTTTGTGCAAGTAAGGTAGCACAGCCAAAGCCTTGGTTTGGGTTCAGAATTGCTCATGGCCCCTTGGCCACATCAGATGGCATGGGGGCACACCCTGAATACCCTTGATAATCCAGTGTTGCTCTGGGTAATTTCTATGGAACAGCCCTTGTGTCCAATGGAGGAACTCAATAGGAGTGGGAAGGATGGGAGTCAGAACTTCTGAGATAGAATCCATCTTGGGGGTTGCCCAGAACTTCCTAGGCGTTCATTCCATAGTCTTGAATGAATCCATTAATCTAAAAACATTCCCTCATTTTAGAAATAATGAGCCTAAAGCTCTGATGAAGTGACTTTCCCAGGTCATATTGGAAATCAGCGAAAGAGCCAGAATGATCTGGGAGATGGCCTCCAGCAGGATCCCCCAGAGTGGCTTTTGCTAGAGCCGCAATCACCCATTTATCTTTCCTGGACTCCCCAACTCTCATGGGACTCTTCATGGGACATATCCTGGGAACAAAGGTCATGTCAGTGCCACAGAAACCTCTGACACTGGCTATAACGAGACTGTGGTGTCAGTGGAGTCCCAAGCCATGGGCCATTTCAGAGTTTGTCTGCAAAAGATACGGTTGGTGGGAAACCCACATGACAGAGGGTAGAGGAAGATGGAAGCAGCTAGGGAAAGGGGGGGTGCCCACGTCACATCTGGCCCCAGATGACACGGTGGTGTCCAGCAGAACAAGCCCCCCAAACGCCCCCCAGCGCCTTCCAAGAACTCACCCTAAGGTTTGAAGCTGATCTTCCTACATGGGTCAGGAGTGCTCAGCTAGCTCAGGGAAGCACGACACAGGACACAAGAAAGCCACAGCCTTGACAGATGTGTTTTCATGGAACAATAGTTTTCTCCAAATATATTCTGATGATAAAAATTTCAATGATAAAACATGGATATTTTTGATTAAAAAGAAAGCCAAAATTGTTGAATTAATAAATATTTATGGAGTATCTACTTAATGCAAATGTATAGTTCCAGTTCCACCTGGGAGCTTACAAAGTACACAGGATACAATCAATGGATCAATGGTAGGAAGGAATGCAGGCTGAGGGCTAAGAGAGCCATCCTATTCAGAGAGGCCCATTAAGGAAGCCCACTGAGAAGATGCTTTTCAGCCAAGACCAGAAAGACAGGGCCAGTGAGTCCATCTGGGAGAAGAGTGACAGAGCAACTTGATTTTTCATTATTTTGACCCTAAAACACAAATGTCAAGAAATATTGTCTTAAGTGTTGATTTGAAACATTTGGATCTTCTCTGTAACTATTTGGGTTACATGCTAACCTTACTCACTATAAAATGCTCTAAGAAAATGTCTTATTTAAGCATGGACATCTTGTATTAAAAGGCAAATAAAGGGGCGCCTGGGTGGCTCAGTGGGTTAATGCCTCTGCCTTCAGCTCAGGTCATGATCCCAGGGTCCTGGGATCGAGCCCCACATCAGGCCCTCTGCTCGGTGGGGAGCCTGTTTCCCTTCCTCTCTCTCTCTACCTGCCTCTCTACCTACTTGTGATCTCTCTCTGTCAAATAAATAAATAAAATCTTTTTTTTTTTATCAGACTCTGTTTTATTTATTTTATTTATTTATTTTTATTTTTTATAAACATATATTTTTATCCCCAGGGGTACAGGTCTGTGAATCGCCAGGTTTACACACTTCACAGCTCTCACCAAAGCACATACCCTCCTTAATGTCCATAACCCCACCCCAATCCTTCCAGTCCCCCTCCCCCCAGCAACCCTCAGTTTGTTTTGTGAGATTAAGAGTCACTTATGGTTTGTCTCCCTCCCAATCCCATCTTGTTTCATTGATTCTTCTCTTACCCACTTAAGCCCCCATGTTGCATCACCACTTCCTCATATCAGGGAGATCATATGATAGTTGTCTTTCTGCGCTTGACTTATTTCGCTAAGAATGATACGCTCTAGTTCCATCCATGTTGTCACAAAAGGCAAGATTTCATTTCTTTTGATGGCTGCATAGTATTCCATTGTGTATATATACCACATCTTCTTGATCCATTCATCTGTTGATGACATCTAGGTTCTTTCCATAGTTTGGCTATTGTGGACATTGCTGCTATAAACATTCGGGTGTACGTGCCCCTTTGGATCACTACGTTTGTATCTTTAGGGTAAATACCCAGTAGTGCAATTGCTGGGTCATAGGGTAGTTCTATTTTCAACATTTTGAGGAACCTCCATACTGTTTTCCAGAGTGGCTGCACCAGCTTGCATTCCCACCAACAGTGTAGGAGGGTTCCCCTTTCTCCGCATCCTCGCCAGCATCTGTCATTTCCTGACTTGTTGATTTTAGCCATTCTGACTGGTGTGAGGTGATATCTCATTGTGGTTTTGATTTGTATTTCCCTGATGCCAAGTGATATGGACCACTTTTTCATATGTCTGTTGGCCATCTGGATGTCTTCTTTGCAGAAATGTCTGTTCATGTCCTCTGCCCATTTCTTGATTGGATTATTTGTTCTTTGGGTGTTGAGTTTTCCAAGTTCTTTATAGATTTTGGACACTAGTCCTTTATCTGATATGTCATTTGCAAACATCTTCTCCCATTCTGTCAGTTGTCTTTTGACTTTGTTAACTGTTTCCTTTGCTGTGCAAAAGCTTTTGATCTTGATGAAATCTCAATAGTTCATTTTTGCCCTTGCTTCCTTTGCCTTTGGCGATGTTCCTAGGAAGATGTTGCTGCAGCTGAGGTCGAAGAGGTTGCTGCCTGTGTTCTCCTGAAGGATTTGGATGGATTCCTTTCACACATTGAGGTCCTTCATCCATTTTGAAGGATGTTTCGTGTGTGGTGTACGGAAATGGTCCAATTTCATTTTTCTGCATGTGGCTGTCCTATTTTCCCAACACCATTTATTGAAGAGGCTGTCTTTTGTCCATTGGACATTCTTTCCTGCTTTGTCGAAGATTAGTTGACCATAGAGTTGAGGGTCTATTTCTGGGCTCTCTATTCTGTTCCATTGATCTATGTGTCTGTTTTTGTGCCAGTACCATGCTGTCTTGATGATGACAGCTTTGTAATAGAGCTTGAAGTCCGGAATTGTGATGCCACCAACTTTGGCTTTCTTTTTCAATATTCCTTTGGCTATTCGAGGTCTTTCTGGTTCCATATAAATTTTAGAATTATTTGTTCCATTTCTTTGAAAAAGATGGATGGTACTTTGATAGGAATTGCATTAAATGTGTAGATTGCTTTAGGTAGCATAGACATTTTCACAATATTTATTCTTCCAATCCAGGAGCATGGAACATTTTTCTTTGTGTCTTCCTCAATTTCTTTCATGAGTACTTTATAGTTTTCTGAGTATAGATTCTGTGCCTCTTTGGTTAGGCTTATTCCTAGGTATCTTATGGTTTGGGGTGCAATTGGAAATGGGATTGACTCCTTAATTTCTCTTTCTTCGGTCTTGTTGTTGGTGTAGAGAAATGCAACTGATTTCTGTGAACTGATTTTATCTCCTGACACTTTACTGAATTCCAGTACAAGTTCTAGCAGTTTTGGAGTGGAGTCTTTTGAGTTTTCCACATATAGTATCATATCATCTGCGAAGAGTGATAATTTGACTTCTTCTTTGCCGATTTGGATGCCTTTAATTTCCTTTTGTTGTCTGATTGCCGAGGCTAGGACTTCTAGTACTATGTTGAATAGCAGTGGTGATAATGGACATCACTGCCGTGTTCCTGACCTTAGAGGAAAAGTTTTCAGTTTTTCTCCTTTGAGAATGATATTTGTGGTGGGTTTTTCATAGATGGCTTTGATGATATTGAGGTATGTGCCCTCTATCCCTACACTTTGAAGAGTTTTGATCAGGAAGGGATGCTGTACTTTGTCAAATGCTTTTTCAGCATCTATTGAGAGTATCATATGGTTCTTGTTCTTTCTTTTATTGCTGTGTTGTATCACATTGACTGATTTGCGGATGTTGAACCAACCTTGCAGCCCTGGAATAAATCCGTGGTGAATAATCCTTTTAATGTACTGTTGAATCCTATTGGCTAGTATTTTGGTGAGAATTTTTGCATCTGTCTTCATCAAGGATATTGGTCTATAGCTCTCTTTTTTGATGGGATCCTTGTCTGGTTTTGGGATCAAGGTGATGCTGGCCTCATAAAATGAGTTTGGAAGTTTTCCTTCCATTTCTATTTTTTGGAACAGTTTCAGGAGAATAGGAATTAGTTCTTCTTTAAATGTTTGGTAGAATTCCAGCGGGAAGCCATCTGGCCCTGGCTTTTGTTTGTTTGGAGATTTTTAATGACTGTTTCAATGTCCTTACTGGTTATGGGTCAGTTCAGGCTTTCTATTTCTTCCTGGTTCAGTTGTGGTAGTTTATATGTTTCTAGGAATGCATCCATTTCTTCCAGATTGTCAAATTTGTTGGTGTAGAGTTGCTCATAGTATGTTCTTATAATAGTTTGTATTTCTTTGGTGTTAGTTTTGATCTCTCCTCTTTCATTCATGATGTTATTTATTTGGGTCCTTTCTCTTTTCTTTTTGATAAGTCTGGCCAGGGGTTTATCAATTTTATTAATTCTTTCAAAGAACCAGCTCCTAGTTTCGTTGATTTGCTCTATTGTTTTTTTGGTTTCTATTTCATTGATTTCTGCTCTTATCTTTATGATTTCTCTTCTCCTGTTGGGCTTAGGGTTTCTTTCTTATTCTTTCTCCAGCTCCTTTAGGTGTAGGGTTAGGTTGTGTACCTGAGACCTTTCTTGTTTCTTGAGAAAGGCTTGTACCACTATATATTTTCCTCTCAGGACTGCCTTTGTTGTGTCCCACAGATTTTGAACCGTTGTATTTTCATTATCATTTGTTTCCATGATTTTTTTCAATTCTTCTTTAATTTCCCGGTTGACCCATTCATTCTTTAGAAGGATGCTGTTTAGTCTCCATGTATTTGGGTTCTTTCCAAACTTCCTCTTGTGGTTGAGTTCTAACTTCGGAGCATTGTGCTCTGAAAATATGCAGGGAATGATCCCAATCTTTTGATACCGGTTGAGTCCTGCTTTAGGACCGAGGATGTGATCTATTCTGGAGAATGTTCCATGTGCACTAGAGAAGAATGTGTATTCTGTTCCTTTGGGATGGAATGTTCTGAATATATCTGTGATGTCCATCTGGTCCAGTGTGTCGTTTAAAGCCTTTATTTCCTTGCTGATCTTTTGCTTGGATGATCTGTCCATTTCAGTAAGGGGAGTGTTAAAGTCCCCTACTATTATTGTATTATTGTTGATGTGTTTCTTTGATTTTGTTATTAATCAGTTTATATAGTTGGCTGCTCCCACGTTGGGGGCATAGATATTTAAAATTGTTAGATCTTCTTGTTGGACAGACCCTTTGAGTATGATATAGTGATATAGTGTCCTTCCTCATCTCTTATTATAGTCTTTGGCTTAAAATCTAATTGATCTGATATAAGGATTGCCACTCCTGCTTTCTTCTAATGTCCATTAGCATGGTAAATTCTTTTCCACCCCCTCACTTTAAGTCTGGAGATGTCTTCGGGCTTAAAATGAGTTTCTTGGAGGCAACCTATAGATGGGTTTTGTTTTTTTTTAATCCATTCTGATACCCTGTGTCTTTTGATTGGGGCATTTAGCCCATTAACATTCAGGGTAACTATTGAGAGATATGAATTTAGTGCCATTGTATTGCCTTTAAGGTGACTGTTACTGTGTATTGTCTCTGTTCCTTACTGATCTACCACTTGTAGGCTCTCTCTTTGCTTAGAGGACCCCTTTCAATATTTCCTGTAGAGCTGGTTTGGTGTTTGCAAATTCTTTCAGTTTTTGTTTGTCCTGGAAGCTTTTAATCTCTCCTTCTATTTTCAATGATAGCCTAGCTGGATATAGTATTCTTGGCGGCATGTTTTTCTCGTTTAGTGCTCTGAAAATATCATGCCAGCTCTTTCTGGCCTGCCAGGTCTCTGTGGATAAGTCAGCTGCCAATCTAATATTTTTACCATTGTATGTTTCAGACTTCCTTTCCCGGGCTGCTTTCAGGATTTTCTCTTTGTCACTAAGACTTGTAAATTTTACTATTAGGTGACGGGGTGTGGGCATATTCTTATTGATCTTGAGGGGCATTCTCTGAACCTCCTGAATTTTGATGCTCATTTCCTTTGCCATATTGGGGAAATTCTCCCCAATAATTCTCTCCAGTATACCTTCTGCTCCCCTCTCTCTTTCTTCTTCTTCTGGAATCCCAATTATTCTAATGTTGTTTTATCTTATGGTGTCACTTATCTCTCGAACTCTCCCCTTGTGGTCCAGTAGCTGTTTGTCCCTCTTTTGCTCAGCTTCTTTATTCTCTGTCATTTGGTCTTCTATATTGCTAATTCTTTCTTCTGCCTCATTTATCCTAGCAGTGAGTGCCTCCATTTTTTATTGCACCTCATTAATAGCTTTTTTGATTTCAACTTGGTTAGATTTTAGTTCTTTTATTTCTCCAGAAAGGGCTTTTATATCTCCCGAGAGGGTTTCACTAATATCTTCCATGCCTTTTTCGAGCCCGGCTAGAACCTTGAGAATTGTCATTCTGAACTCTAGATCTGACATATTACCAATGTCTGTATTGATTAGGTCCCTAGCCTTCGGTACTGCCTCTTGTTCTTTTTTTTGTAGTGAATTTTTCCGTCTTGTCATTTTGTCCAGATAAGAGTATATGAAGGAGCAAGTAAAATACTAAAAGGGTGGCAATAACCCCAGGAAAATATGCTTTAACCAAATCAGAAGAGATCCCAAATCGTGAGGGGGGAGAAAGGAGATAAAAAGAGGTTCAAAAAGAAAGAAAGAAAAAAATTAAAAAAAGAAAAGAATTAAAAAAAGAAAACAAATAAAGAAAAATATAAAAAAGAAAAAATATATATATTAGATGAACTAGTTAAAAAACGTTAAAAAAGAAAAGGGTAAAAGTTAAAAAAATTTTAGCAGAAGAAGAGGAAAAAAATGAAAAAGAAAAAAATTAAATTAACTGCAAGACTAAAAAAATCACAGGGAGAAAGACATGAGTTCCATGCTTTGCCTTCTCTCCTCTGGAATTCTGCTGCTCTCCTTAGTATTGAAGCCGCACTCCTTGGTAGGTGAACTTGGTCTTGGCTGGATTTCTTGTTGATCTTCTGGGGGAGGGGTTTGGTGTAGTGATTCTCAAGTGTATTTGCCCCAGGCGGAAATGCACCACCCTTACCAGGGGCCGGGCTGAGTAATCCGCTCGGGTTTGCTTTCAGAAGCTTTTGTTCCCTGAGCGCATTCCGTAGAGTTCTGGAGGACGGGAATACAAATGGCGGCCTCCTGGTCTCCAGCCAGGAGGAGCCGAGAGCCCGGAGCCACACTACTCACTGTGCCCTCAGAGAACAGCGCCCAGTTACTCCTGTCTGCCTGACCTCCAGCCGTGCTCCAAACTCACCGAGCCTGTGACTGGTTCAAGGTAACCCCCGGGCTTACTGTCGGCTCTGTCTCTGTAGCCGGTTTTCCCGTCCAATACCCGCAAGCTCTGCGACACTCAGACACCCCCGATCCTTCTGTGACCCCGCGTGGGCTTCGCCCCGGTTTAGCCTCTGGAGCGATGTCCCTCAGCGGAACAGACTTTTAAAAGTCCTGATTTTGTGCTCCGGTGCTCCGCCGCTTGCCGGGAGCCGGCACCTCCCCCCGGGGTCTATCTTCCCATCGCTTTGGATTCACTTCTCCGCAGGTCCTACCTTTCAGAAAGTGGTTGTTTTTCTGTTTCCAGAATTGCTGTTCTTCTTCTCTTTGATCTGCTGATGGATTTGCAGGTGTTTGCAATCTTTAGATAAGCTATCTAGCTGATCTCCTGCTAGCTGATGTAGTCTCAGCCTGCTGCTTCTACGCCATCTTGACTCCTCCCCAACAAATAAAATCTTAAAAAAAAAGGCAAATTAACCCTAGTACAACTCTAAACCTACTCCTACCCAAACCCCTGACCCTATCCCAAACCCCTAACCTTAACCTGTGACCCTAACCTGCGACCCTAAACCATGACTGTAAACTTGACTCCAACCCTGACCCTAGGTTGGGCTCAGAGGGGTCTGTTCCCAGAGATCTGATGCCGTAGCCCCAGGTACTAGGGACACCTGAGCAAATCCAGAGGATTCCACCTGCCACTCAGAAGGAAACCATGCCATTTGGAACTCTGGAAATGATTCAGAGCAGGAGGAATCTGCATGCCCACCTAAGGCAACCCCCACATTCAGTGCCGGCTGGACTCAAACCTGGAGCCTGACACTCACCCTGACCATGCCCTGAACTCAGCCCTTCAGTAGTCTTGCCACACAGCTGGCAGACTAAACCTGCCATGATCTTAAGCCCCAACCCTAACCCTAGATTGGCTTTTTAAAGGATTATGCCCAGAGGTCTGGCTCCAGATCCCCAGGAAATGGGGACACCTAAGCGAAGCAGAGGGCTCATCCTACAACAAAGTCAGAAATCATGCCTTTTGAACTGCAGAAAGGATTTAGAGAAGAAATCTGAATGAAATCTTGAACCAATCCCTGCTTATTTATAGTTCCATACCATACTGAATGCAAAGCCTGAGCCTGATACTCTCCTTAACTCTAGTCCTCAATTCAGACATCTGGGAAGGTCTCCACACCTAAGCAGATCACACCTTCCATGCTCCTGGGACCACCCCTATCCTAGATTAAGACATAGGTATAAACATGAACACAACTTTCTACCGAAAGGACATACAAGAGATCAAGAGACCCATGAAAACGTGCTCCACATCACTTAGCATTAGGGAAATACAAATCAAAACCACAATGAGATACCACCTTACAACAGATGGCATGGCTAAAATTATCAAGTCAGGGAAAAACAAATGTTGGCGAGGACATGGTGAAAGGGGAACCCTCTTACACTGCTGGTGGAAAAGCAAGCTCGTACAGCCACTCTGCCAAATGTTATCAAGTTTCTTCAAGAACTTAAACATAGAGCTACCCTATGACCCAAAAATTGCACTACTAGGTATTTACCCCAAAGACACAGATTGAATGAAAAGTAGTGGCACCTGCTCCCCAATATTCATTACAGCATTATCCTCTCTAGCCAAAGTTTGGAAAGAGCACAGATGTTCATGGACAGATGAATGGATAAAGAAGATGTGGTTCATATCTACAACAGAATACTATTCAATCAAGAGAGGATGAAGACTTATCATCACATCCACTTGGATGGAATTGGAGGGTGTTATGCTGAGCAAAATAAGTCTATCAGAGAAAGACAGTTGGTTCATGGGTTTACTCCTATGCGAAATAGATGAAACACCACAGATGATCAGAGGGGTAGGGAGGGAAAGCTGAATGGGAAGTCATCAGAAAGGGAGAAAAACCATGAGAGAGTCTTCAGTACAGAAACAAACTGTTGGGTTTGTTACAGTAACAAACTGAGGGTTCCTGTAGGGGAGGTACCTAGGGGATGTGGTAACTAGGTGATGGACCTTAAGGAGGGCATGGGATGCAATGAGCACTGGGTGTTACACACACCTGATCTATTATTGAACACTATATCTGAAACTAATGATGCACTCTAAGTTGGCTCATTGAATTTAAGTTAAACAAAAAGAACTCAAGCAAACACTCCTAAAAATCTATATGGAATCAGCAAAGATTCTGAACAGCAAACACAATACTGAGACAGTAAAACAAAGCTGGAGGAGTCACAATTCAAGACTTCAAGTTCTACTACAAAGCTGTAGTCATCCTAACAGGATGGTCCTGGCACAAAAATACACACAGCAACCAAGGGAACAGGAAAGAAACTCAGATATAAACTGGCAGTAGTGTGCCCAATTAATCTTCCCCAAAGCAGGCAAGAATATCAAAAAGGAAAAAAGACAGTCTTTACAACAAATGGTTTTGGAAAACTGGACAGCCACGCACAAAAGAATGCAGTTACTCTGCTTCCTTACACCATACAGACAAATAAACTCAAAACAGTTTCAAGACCTCAGTGAAAGACCTGGAACCATAAAAACCCTACAAGAGGGCTCAGACAGTAACTTCCTGACATGGACCAAGCAGCATTTTTCTAGACTGTCTCCTGAGGTAAAGGAAAGAAAAGCAAAAATAAACTACTGAGACTATATATATATATATGTATATATATATATATATATATATATAAAGTTTCCACACAGGAGAACTAGGAAAACCCTACTGAAAGAGAGAAGATATTTGCAAATATCCTATGCAATAGAGGGATAGTGTCCAAAATATATAGAATGGATACAACTCAACACCCCCAAAACAAGTAATCTGGTTAAAAAATGGCCTGAAGACATGAACAGATATTTTTCCGAAGAAGAAACAGAGATGGCCAATGGTCCCATGAAAAGCTGTTTCACCATCACCCAAGCTCAGAAAAATGCAAACCAGAAGTATAATGAGATATTGCCACATACTGTCAGAATGCCTCCCATCAACAGCACAAGGAACAGCAGGTGCTGGGAGGGTGTGGTAAAAGGGGATCCTCATGCACAGTTGGTGGAACAACAAACTGCTGCATCCGCTCTGGAAAACAGTATGGAGGGTCCTCAAGGCATTAAACATAGAGTTGCCCTGTATCCAGCAACAACACTACTGGGTATTTACCTAAAGCACCTGAAAACAAGAACACAAAAGGATACATTCACCCCTTTGTTTCTTGCAGCATTATTTACAAGATCAAAATACAACCCAAGTGTCTGTTGATAAAGTGATAAATGAAATGAGATGTGTATACACACACACACACACACACACACACACACACACACACACGGGAATATTACTCAGGCAAAAAAGTAATAAAATCTTGCCATTTGCAGCCACATGGCTGGAACTAGAGAAGGTTATCCTAAGTGAAATCAGTCAGTCAGAGAAAGACAATACCATATGATGTGAATCTTGTGTAGAATTGAAGAAACAAACATACATACATAAAGGAGAAAAAAGAGACAAACCAAAATACAGATTCTATTTTTTTTTAATTTCTTTTCAGCATAACAGTATTCATTGTTTTTGCACCACACCCAGTGCTCCATGCAATATGTGCCCTCCTTAATACCCACCACCTGGCTCCCCCAACCTTCCTCCCCCTGCCCCTTCAAGACCCTCAGATTGTCTTTCAGAGCCCATAGTCTCTCATGGTTCACCTCCCCTTCCAATTTCCCTCAACTCCCTTCTCCTCTCCATCTCCCCATGTCCTCCATGCTTTTTGTTATGCTCCACAAATAAGTGAAACCATATGATAATTGACTCTCTCTGCTTGACTTATTTCACTCAGCGTAATCTCTTCCAGTCCCGTCCGTGTTGCTACAAAAGTTGGGTATCCATACTTTCTGATGGAGGCATAATACTCCATAGTGAATATGAACTACATCTTCCTTATCCATTCGTCTGTTAAAGGGCATCTTGTTTCTATCCACAGTTTGGCAACCGTGGCCTTTGCTGCTATAAACATTGGGGTACAGATGGCCCTTCTTTTCACTACATCTGTATCTCTGGGGTAAATACCCACTAGTGCATTTGCAGGGTCATAGGGAAGCTCTATTTTTAATTTCTTAAGGAATCTCCACACTGTTCTCCAAAGTGGTTTCACCAACTTGCATTCCCACCAACAGTGTAAGAGGGTTCCCCTTTCTTCACATCCTCTCCAACACACGTTGTTTCCTGTCTTGCTAATTTTGGCCATTCTAACTGGTGTAAGGTGGTATCTCAATGTGGTTTTAATTTGAATCTCCCTAATGGCTAGTGATGATGAACATTTTTTTCATGTGTCTGATAGCCATTTGTATGTCTTCATTGGAGAAGTGTCTATTCATATCTTCTGCCCATTTTTTGATATGATTATCTGTTTTGTGTGTGTTGAGTTTGAGAAGTTCTTTATAGATCCTGGATATCAAACTTTTGTCTGTACTGTCATTTGCAAATATCTTCTCCCATTCCGTGGGTTGCCTCTTTGTTTTGTTGACTGTTTCCTTTGCTGCGCAGAAGCTTTTGATCTTGATGAAGTCCCCAAAGTTCATTTTTGCTTTTGTTTCCTTTGCCTTTGGAGACATATCTTGAAAGAAGTTGCTGTGGCTGATATCAAAGAGGTTACTGTCTATGTTCTCCTCTAGGATTCTGATGGATTCCTGTCTAGCATTGAGGTCTTTTATCCATTTTGAGTTTATCTTTGTTTATGGTATAAGAGAATGGTCGAGTTTCATTCTTCTACATATAGCTGTCCAATTTTCCCAGCACCATTTATTGAAGAGACTGTGCTTTTTTCCACTGTATATTTTTTCCTGCTTTGTCGAAGATTTTTTGAGCATGGAGTTGTGGGTCCATATCTGGGCTCTCTCTCTGTTCCACTGGTCTATGTGTCTGTTTTGATGCCAGTACCATGCTGTCTTGGTGATCACAGCTTTGTAGTAAAGCTTGAAATCAGGTAACGTGATGCCACCAGTTTTATTTTTGTTTTTTCAACATTTCAACATTTCCTAGCAATTCGGGGTCTCTTCTGATTCCATACAAACTTTAGGATTATTTTCTCCAGCTCTTTGAAAAATGGCAGTGGAATTTTGATCAGAATGGCATTAAAAGTATAGAGTGCTCTAGGCAGTATAGACATTTTAACAATGTTTATTCTTCTGTTCCAAGAGAATGGAATAGTCTTCCATCTTTTTGTGTCTTCTTCAATTTCTTTCAGGAGTATTCTGTAGTTCCTCAAGTACAGATTCTTTACCTCTTTGGTTAGGTTTATTCCCAGGTATCTTATGGTTCTTGGTGCTATAGTAAATGGAATCGATTCTCTAGTTTCCCTTTCTGTATTTTCATTGTTAGTGTATAAGAAAGCCACCGATTTCTGTACATTGACTTTGTATCCTGCCACATTACTGAATTGCTGTATGAGTTCTAGTAGTTTGGGGGTGGAGTAGTTTGGGGGTGGAGTCTTATATTTCCCATATAAGGAATCATGTCATCTGCAAAGAGAGAGAGTTTGACTTCTTCATTGCCAATTTGGATACCTTTTATTTCTCTTTGTTGTTCTCTTTGTTGATTGTTGTTTCTAGGATTTCTAATACTATGTTGAACAAGAGTGGTGAGAGTGGGCATCCTTGTCATGTTCCTGATCTCAACGGGAAGGCTGCGAGCTTTTTCCCATTGAGGATGATATTTGCTGTGGGTCTTTCATAGATAGATTTGATGAAGTTCAGGAATGTTCCCTCTATCCCTATACTTTGAAGCGTTTTAATCAGGAACGGATGCTGGATTTTGTCAAATGCTTTTTCTGCATCAATTGAGAGGACCACGTGGTTCTTCTTTCTTCTCTTATTGATTTGTTCTATCACATTGATTGATTTGCGAATGTTGAACCATCCTTGTAACCCAGGGATGAATTGCACCTGGTCATGGTGGATAATCTTTTTAATGAGCTGTTGGATCTTATTTGCTAGGATCTTGTTGAGAATCTTAGCATCCATATTCACCAGTGATATTGGTCTGAAATTCTCCCTTTTGGTGGGGTCTTTGCCTCGTTTGAGGATCAGGGTAATGCTGGCTTCATAAAAAGAGTCTGGAAATTTTCCTTCTGCTTCCATTTTTTGAAACAGCTTCAGGAGAATAGGTGTTATTTCTTCTTTGAAAGTCCGGTAGAATTCCCCAGGGAATCCATTAGGTTCTGGGCTCTTGTTTTTTGGGAGGTTTTTGATCACTGCTTCAATCTTTTCACTAGATATTGGCCTATTCAGGTTGTCAATTTCTTCCTGGTTCAATTTTGGGAGTTTATAGTTTTCCAGAAATGCATCCATATCATCTAGGTTGCTTAACATATTGGCACATAACTGTTGATAATAACTTCTGATGATTGTTTCTACTTCCTCAATTAGTTGTGATCTCTCCCATTTCATTCATAATTTTATGAATTTGGGCTTTCTCTCTTTTCTTTTGGATTGCTGTGGCCAATGGTTTATCCATCTTATTGATTCTTTCAAAAAACCAGCTTCTAGTTTTATTGATACGTTCTACTGTATCTCTAGTTTCTACCTCATTGATCTCTGCTCTAATCTTGATCATTTCCCTTCTTATGTGTGGAGTTGGTTTGATTTCTTGTTGATTCTCCAGTTCTTTAAGGTGTAGAGACAGCTGTTGTATTCTGGATTTTTCAATTTTTTTGAGGGAGGCTTGGATGGCTATGTATTTCCCCCTTAGGACCGCCTTTGCTGTATCCCATAGGTTTGGGACTAAAGTGTCTTCATTCTCATTGGTTTCCATGAATTGTTTCAGTTCTTCTTTGATCTCCTGGTTGATCCAAGCATTCTTAAGCAAGGTGGTCTTTAGCTTCCAGGTATTTGAGTTCCTTCCAAACTTTTCCTTGTGATTGAGCTCCATATTCAAAGCATTGTGATCTGAGAATATGCAGGGAATAATATCAGTATTTTGGTATCTGTTGAGTCCTGATTTGTGACCCAGAATGTGGTCTATTCTGGAGAAGGTTTCATGTGCACTTTAGAAGAATGAGTATTCTGTTGTTTTAGGGTGGAATGTTCTCTCTATATCTATGAGGTCCATCTGGTCCAATGTGTCATTCAATGCTCTTGTTTCTTTATTGATTTTCTGCTTGGATGATCTGTCTATTACTGAGAGAGGCATGTTAAGATCTCTTACTATTAATGTATTCACATCAATATGACTCTTTATCTTGATTAATAGTTTTCTTATGTAATTGGCTGCTCCCATATTGGGGCATAGATATTTACAATTGTTAGATCATCTTGGTAGGTAGTCCCTTTAAGAATTATGTAGTGTCCTTCTGTATCTCTGACTACAGTCTTTAGTTTAAAATCTAATTTATCTGATATGAGAATCACTACCCCGGCCTTCTTTTGAGGCCCATTGGCATGAAAGATGCTTCTCCATCCGTTCACTTTCAGTCTGGGTGTATCCTTAGGTTCAAAATGGGTCTCTTGTAGACAACATATGGATGGGTCCTGTCATTTTATCCAATCTGCAACCTTGTGTCATTTTATGGGCGCATTTAGGCCATTCACATTGAGAGTGATTATTGATAGTTATGTTTTTATTGACATTGTGTTACCTTTGAAGTCTTTCTTTCTGTAGATTGTCTTTATATTTCTGTTCAGTAATATTCTTAGGATTTTTCCTATTTTATAGAACCCCCATTTAATATTTCCTGCAGTGTCAGCTTGGTGGTCTCATACTCTTTTAAGCCTTGCCGGTCTTGGAAACTCTTTATCTCTTCATCCATTTTGAGTGTCAGTCTTGCTGGATAAAGTATTCTTGGCTGCATGTTCTTCCTATTTAGTGCCCTGAATATATCTTGCCAGCCCTTGCTGGCTTTCCAGGTTTCTGTGGACAGGTATGATGTTATTCCGATGGGCTTTCCTCTGTACATAAGGAGCTTCTTTGTCCTAGCTGCCTTCAAGAGGGCCTGCCTACAATTGTAATTCTTCATTCTTACTATTAGGTGTCTGGAGGACTTTCAAGAATCTATAATCTTGGGGGGGAACCATTCTGCCTCTAGTACATGAACGCTGGTTCCATTTGTGAGATTGGGAAAATTTTCATAGAGAAATTGTTCCACTATTTCTTCTAGACTTCTTTCTTTCTCCTCCCTTTCAGGGATTCCAATAATTCTGATGTTGGAACGTTTCATGGCATCATTTATTTCCCTGATTCTGTTTTCGTGGCTTCTAAGCTGTTTGTTCCAGGCTTCCTCCTGATCCTTTTCCTCTATCTGTTTGTCCTCCAGATCACTAATTCTATCTTCTGTCTCAGTTACCCTAGCTTTTAGAGAATTTAGATTAGATTGGAACTCATTGACAGCATTGTGAACATCATCCCTGGTGGCTTTCGGTTCTGCCCTAATCAATTCCGTTTGGTCATCCATGGCTTTTTCCAACCTAGCTATTGCCTTGATAATTGTTAGCCTGAATTTCCTTTCAGGCATATTGTCTATGCCGATAACCATTAGTTCTGTTACAAAAGGCCAATCCTCTGAGTTTTTCTTCTGTTGGGCATTCCTCCTCATCATCATTTTGGTGAGAGATGGCTGAATGGATGTAGCTGGATATATCAACAGTGGTGCAGTCAAGGTGCACCCTGGAATGCTTCTGAGCAATCAGGAGTCCCCACCCAAATGAGAGAAAAAAGAAAAGAAAAAGAAAAGAGAGAGAGAGGAGAAAAAAAAGGCAAGATAAAAGGAAGGCTTAGCCCAAATGGGCCCCAAGGGGTAAGATTTATGAAGTATACAAAAGCAGAAAAACAAAAAGACTGATAAAAGTATATGACAAGAGAAAAAATACATATATAAAAGCAAAAAAAAGAAAAAGAAAAAAGAAAGAAAGAAACTCATCAAAAAGAACCCCAAGTATAAGATTTGTATACTATCAGGACAAACAAAAATACACAGAAACACTGGGGGAAGAAAAAGATGGGAGAGTGGTTATAAATTCTCAGTGTGGGCAAGGAAGGTTATTTTGATTCTTCTTGGATGTATCTTGATATCTTTGTTAAAGGACTCAGCTTTCCTAAGATAAAGGGGGATTAAAAATTGGTTTACCTATAGGGGTAGCATTGATTGGGGAAAAGGGGTTACCTTGAAGTTTAACTCTATATGAATATTTAAAAATAAAAATAAAAAAATAAACTAAACTAAACTAAAATTAAAAAAGTTAAAAAATAGGAAACCAAAAGAAAAACAAGGATATATGTATCAAAAACTTCAGGTTAAAATGTTATTATGGAATTTGATGTACTAGATATCTCACTGTGATGGTAAATTGGTTAAAAAATTATCTATATAAAATTTTAAAAAATGAACCAGAATAGTGGGAATGAATTAAAAATAAAAGTTGTATCTATGAAGTAGTGGTGGTTGTTCTCTTGTTGTCTTTTTTTTTCCTTTTTTTTTTCCTGGTTGGTTTTCTGGGAAGGGGCCTGCCACATGGGTTTTCAGGCAGTGTTCCCTGAGTTAAGTCCTCCTGCCCCCCTCAAGGTGGTGGGCTCTGAGGAAACCAGTTTTTCAGGCCTTTGTTCTCTGGAGGTTTTTATGTTTTTTCATTTGTTTTCTCTCACCTGACAGCTTTTGATGGCTTTTGGAGGTTTAGAGGAAGGGAGACTGCACCCCGACCTCCTTCTCAGAGAGAAACCACAGTCTGTTCCCCCGTGGGTGCTACAAAGCACATAAGTTCCCCCTCAGCCACTGGCAGAGCACGTTCCCAGTCGTGGTCCCTGGGGACACAGGAACTCCTGCTTGTATCCAAAACCAGGACAGTAGTGGCTGTCTGGGCAGCTCCGGACCACCTGAGAGTTTCCAAGCAGTGATCACACACTGAGATTTTCCCACTGGCCTGGGCTGGGAGTGCCTGGTCTTTCCTGGTCTGAGAGCGCCGGGATGGTGCCTTCGCGCACCTCTCTCAGGGGAGGGTGTGGGGTGCATGTGTCTCAGGCTCTGATAGCATAGCACAGTGCTCATGTGGAGAGTGCAAAAAGGCTGTGCTTCTGCCAGCTGGCAAGGCTCCCAGCCCCTCATGGGAGCTGGACCCCACACGTTCTCAGGCGCACTGGTGGCTCAGGGACCAAGACCTGGTTTCTCCGCTGCACTCTCTCTGGCTCAGCACCAGGGGTGGCTGTCCAGGGTCCGGGGACTTAAGCCCCTGTCCCTAACAACCCTGATTCCCACAATTTCCCCCCATGATCCTTTGCTCATTTTGAGTGCTTTCAACCAGAGTCCAAGTTAATGCTGGCCCCCAGGTGCAGGGCACTCTCGAATTGGGGTATTACTTTCCAATGGGTCGCCTCTGGTGGCTCTCTCCCCCTTTTTTTATCTTCTCATGTCAGTCCAATGTTCCCACTCCACTTTACCTGCCCACTGGTGTCTTCTGCTTCCATAGAGATCCAGACGTGTGTAATTCTGATCTCAGGCTGATTTCATGGGTGATCGGAGTTCTTTGGTAGGTAATCAGCTCACTTTAGGGTACAGGTTGAAATGGCGCCTCCTCCTACTTCCCCGCCATCTTGTCCCCCCCCCAAAATACAGATTCTTAACAACAGAGAACAAACCGATGATCACAAAAGGGTAGGTGGCTGGAGGGATGAGTGAAACAGATGAAGGGGACTGAGAGCACACTTTCTTGGATGAGCAGAGTGATACAGAGAATTACTGACTCATGCTATTGCACACCTGAAACTCATATAGCACTGTATGTCAACTCAATTGGAATTAAAATAAACAATAAAAAGATTTTTCTTTCGGCGTGCCCAAGTGGCTCAGTGCATTGGGCCTCTGCCTTTGGCTCAGGTCATGATCTCAGGGTCCTGGGATCAAGCGCCGCATCAGGCTCTCTGGTCAGCAGGGAGCCTGCTTCCCCCCTCTGTCTCTCTGCCTACTTGTGATCTTTGTCTGTCAAATAAATGAATAAAATATTTAAAACAAAAACAAAATAAAACAAACAAACAAACAAACAAAGCAAAGAGAGAGCCTAAAAGTAACAGACCAGAAAGGAACACAGATAATATACAGTAAGAGTCACCTTACAGGCAATACAATGGCACTAAATTAATATCTTTCAATGGTTACCCTGAATATAAATGGGCTAAATTCCACAATCAAAAGACACAGGGTATCAAAATGAATAATAAAAAAAAAACACAACAAGACACATCAATACGTTATCCACAGGAAAGTCATTTTAGACCCAAAGACACTTCCAGATTTAAAGTAGTGGGGGGGGGCTAGAAAAAATTTGCCATGCTAATGGACATCAAAAGAAAGCTGGGGGTGACAACCCTTCTATCAGATAAATTAGACTTTAACCCAAAGACTACAATAAGAGATGATGAAGAACACTATATCATATTTAACGGTTCTATCCAGCAAGAGGATCTAACAATTGTAAATATCTATGCCCCTAACATGGGAGAAGCCAATTATATAAACCAATTAATAACAAAATCAAGGAAACACATTGACAATAATACAATAATAGTAGATTTTATCATCCCCCTCACTGAAATAGATCATCTAAGCAAAAGATCAACAAGGAAATAAAGGATTTTTTTTAAAGATTTTATTTATTTGACAGACAGAAATCACAAGTAGGCAGAGAGGCAGGCAGAGAGACAGAGGGGGAACCAGGCTCCCTGCTGAGAAGAGATCTGGATGTGGGGCTTGATCCCAGGACCCTGAGATCATGATCTGAGCTAAAGGCAGAGGCTTTAACACACTAAACCACCCAGGCGCCCCAAATAAGGGTTTTAAATGACACACTGGACCAGATGGACATCACAGATATATTTTGAACATTCCATTCCAAAACAACAGAATACACATTCTTCTCTAGTGCACAGGATACACTTTCCAGAATAGATCATATCCTGGGTCACAAATCAGGTCTCAACTGGTACCAAAAGATTAGGATCATTCCCTGCATATTTTCAGACCACAATGCTTTGAAAATAGAACTCAACCACAGAGGAAAGTTGGAAAGTACTCAAATACATGGAGGCTAAAGAGCATCCTACTAAAGAATGAATGGGTCAACCATGAAATTAAAGAAGAATTTAAAAATTCATGGAAACACCTTACACCAGTTAGAATGGCCAAAATTAGCAAGACAGGAAACAACATGTGTTGGAGAGGATGTGGAGAAAGGGGAACCCTCTTACACTGTTGGTGGGAATGCAAGTTGGTGCAGCCTCTTTGGAGAACAGTGTGGAGATTCCTCAAGAAATTAAAAATAGAACTTCCCTATGACCCTGCCATTGCACTCCTGGGTGTTTACCCCAGAGATACAGAAGTAGTGAAAAGAAGGGCCATCTGTACCCCAATGTTTATATCAACAATGGCCACGGTCGCCAAACTGTGGAAAGAACCAGGATGCCCCTCTTCAACAGATGAATGGATAAGGAAGATGTGGTCCATATACACTATGGAGTATTATACCTCCATCAGAAAGGACGAATACCCAACTTTTGTAGCATCATGGATGGGACTGGAAGAGATTATGCTGAGTTAAATAAGTCAAGCAGAGAGAGTCAATTGTCATATGGTTTCACTTATTTGTGGAGCATAACAAAAAGCATGGAGGACATGGGGAGTTAGGGAGAAGGGGGTTGAGGTAAATTGGAAGGGGAGGTGAATCAAGAGAGACTATGGACTCTGAAAAACAATCTGAGGGGTTTGAAGTGGTGGGGGGTGGGAGGTCGGGGTACTAGGTGGTGGGTATTATAGAGGGCACGGATTGCATGGAGCACTGGGTGTGGTGAAAAAATAATGATACTGTTATGCTGAAAATAAATAGATGAAAAAATTCATGGAAACAAATGAAAAAGAAAACACAACTGTTCAAAATCTTTGGGACACAGCAAAGGCAGTCCTAAGAGGAAAGTATATACAAGGCTTTCTCAAGAAACAAGAAAGATCTCAGGTACACAACCTAACCCTACACCTAAAGGAGCTGGAGAAAGAACAGCAAAGAAAGCCTAAACCCAGCAGGAGAAGAGAAAGATTGAGCAGAAATCAATGAAATAGAAACCAAATGAACAGTAGAACAGATCAACAAAACTAGGAGCTGGTTCTTTGAAAGAATTAATAAGAATTAATAAGATTGATAAACTCCTGGCCAGACTTATCAAAAAGAAAAGAGATGGGAACAAGCCTTAAAGCAAGAGATCCATTCATTCCCCCACAGAGGCCAGCCCCATCCCTGGGCACCCCAGCCGCCTAAAAAGTTGGAGGCGGACTCCCGGCCAGAACCCCTGCCTCAACTCTGTTCCAGGAATGCTCCCCTGTGCCGGGGTCCCCATTGTGCTGCATCAATTCAGTGCATTTTCTGGGTGGCTGCCACCCTCCCTGAGCAAGAAAGGGCCCTTGGCCACAGCGAACCGGGCGTTCCCCAGGGCTGCCCAATGCCAGCCAATTCTCATGAGCGTTCTGCCCAAATCAATCCTGATCCTGAGTCATGAGTCCTTCGCCACAATTTCCTCTACCACCCTGGTTAAATGGTGCCTTTCAGAGCTGTATACAAGCCTTGATACATTTCTGCCCCCACTGAGACCAGGCCCATCCTTGGGCACCCTAGCCACCTGAAAAGTCAGAGACAGATGCTCAGTCACCACTCCTCCCTCAACTCTGCTCTGGGAAAGCTTCATCATTGACCTCCCTTGCCCATCCTCAATGCTCTGTCATCTGTTCTCAATACTGTTGCCAGGATGGCCCAGTGAAATGGGGTCCCACAGGGTCTGGCCCTGCAGTGGCTTTCTGCCACCCTACTGTCACCTCCCTGAGGTCATGTCTTAAGCCATATCCTATGGCCACAAGGCCTTGTTGCTGCTCCTGGACATACCTGGTATGTTCCTGCCCCAAGGGCTTTCCATTTGCTTTCCCTTCCTTTTAGAAGGTTTTTGATATGAGATCACACACCTTCTTTTTAACTTGACTCAAACATCACCATCCTAGCAAAGTCCCACCTGGACCCTATAGGAATAGCAAGCACCACTGTCACCTCCCCTTCAGCACCCCAGCCCTGTCTCCTGCTTTATATTTCCAGAGCAGTTATCACAGTCACCAGCCCATCTCAGCAAGGGGGAAACGGAGGCCTACTCAGATTGTTTCACCACAGGCTCCCTCTGATTTCCTAGTCCAGAGCCCTGGTGGAAAAGTTGACCAGAGCTCTTGCACAGCCAGGATGCCCAGGACAATGGGTCGCCTTACAGCACCCTGAATACCATTATGAAAATGAGCCATAAGAGGAATCCATTTGTACATGAAACCTGAAACCAGACACCTCCCTCCATTCCAGGTGAGCACACACACTTCCTTTCCTTTCCTGATGTACTCATCTGAGAAAGCTGAGCAGAGAGCATCCCAGGGTCCAAATCTTCTTCTGACCAAGGTCCTGGGAAACAGACATCTCTCCTCCCTGCACCAGCCACCTGTGATTGACATCTGACATCCTTCTGTGTTGGGGCAGAATGGTGTACCTGTCCCTCTTTCCTGGGATGTCATCACAAACCAGGCATTGCTGCACAGTTTTCAGGAAGGAACATGAAGCAGCAGCAGCAGCAGCAGCAATAGACCTCCTTGGTTCAGTCTCAATCTGGCACATGGGGTCCCATGTGGAATGAGAGCTTCAGTGAGACCGGTGTCATGTGGCCTTGAAACCTAATGGCAGGATCTGAGATTTCAGTTCCAAATGAAAAGTGGTCTCTTCCACACAACACAGGAAAGTGGAGGATTTCTCAGGGGTGTGTCTCTGGAAGAAGTGGTTCTGCTGGCTGAATTCATAGACACCAGGCAGAGGACACCTGTGGTGCCTTATCTGAGGAAGCAAGAGGCACACTGGACAAGAATCCAGAAGGCTGCCTGTGGGCCGCTTCCTACCAAGCCCACAGGCAACAAATCCAACAGGAAAAAAATTTCCAATCCAACAGGAAACAAATTTCCTATCCCATCTGCAGCAGGAGGGCTGGCTGGGGAAGAAAGCCCTATCCCTGGAGCAAGCTGGCTTGTGCATCAAGAATGATGGCCCACTGTCACAGCCTCACAGTCTCCCAGATATGATCTGACTCCACTGCCAGGCTCACACCTGCTGACACAGTGACTCCTAAGACCCAGAGACTGCTTTCCACCCCTGCTCAATGCTTCTCACAGAGAAGCCAACTCCAGTCTCAGAAACATGTTCATCATTATCTCTGAAATTTCCTGGGTTTGTCTACACTGGCCCACCCAGGTGTCCCTTCCAGATAATTCCTCTCATCCCCTAGGGTTTCAAGCCACCTTAAAGCTGCTCTTCAAAAGGCGGGAACTGGTCCAATGAGACAGACCAGCCGGGTGACTCTGTGTGCGGGAAACTCAGACCACATCCTCCCTGAACACCAATGCTTCCAACTCCAGGTTTCAAACACCTCACTCACTGGGCATGGAAAACCATGTCAGCATGAACACTGCTCTTTCAAATCTCTTGTCTTCCATTCCTTCAAATCAGAAACCAAGCTTCAGTCATCACTCCATTTTCCCTTCAAAGAAGTAAAGAAAAGGATAGAATAAAGCACTCCGTGTGCACAGCACAGTTCTATCCAAATAGAATTCCTTGTTCTTTCTCATACGGGCAATCCTACATTACCCATACTAATGAGAGGCACCACAAGTTCAGTCCTCATATATATATATTTGACCTTGTGTTTTTCCTTTTGATATTTGGATCTCGAAGTCAATGTCTATATTACTTTCTTAAAATAACAAGAATAATAATGACATGGTTACATAAAGATCTGGATCTCCTTAACCAGACAACACGGCTCTGATTCAGATAAGGATGAAGACGCAACCTCTTGCCAGGAAGCAAGGCCCACACCCTCAGGGATCCTGACATGCCTCATGGGTGATGGATTCCTTTGCTCCATGGAGTTGTCTGAGTGCAAATGATGCAGGTGCCCTCTAGGATTCATTCTGTTTTCTTCATAAATTCCCCAATTAAAGTCACAAGGGACTCACAGGGCCAGGTTTCAGAGCCCAGGATGTGCCACCAAGTAAGCAGCCACACACACACACACACACATACACTGTTTCCCAGTTCCCACCAGGGAAGGCTAACAGGGGCTTTCGTTCCATTGGGAGCACAATGAGCCACTCCCCATGCTCCTAACAACCTACACTACTCCTCCATTTCTCCCCCTCATAAAGGGCACTGTACCCCATTACAGCTCTGAGGCTGTGCTTTACTTTAAAAAAACAATTCTTTTTAAAAAGATTTTTAGTAGAATTCCCCCGGGAAGCCGTCTGGCCCTGGGCTTTTGTTTGTTTGGAGATTTTTAACGACTGTTTCAATCTCCTTACTGGTTATGGGTCTGTTCAGGCTTTCTATTTCTTCCTGGTTCAGTTGTGGTAGTTTATATGTTTCTAGGAATGCATCCATTTCTTCCAGATTGTCAAATTTATTGGCGTAGAGTTGCTCATAGTATGTTCTTATAATAGTTTGTATTTCTTTGGTGTTAGTTGTGATCTCTCCTCTTTCATTCATGATTTTATTTATTTGGGTCCTTTCTCTTTTCTTTTTGATAAGTCTGGCCAGGGGTTTATCAATTTTATTAATTCTTTCAAAGAACCAGCTCCTAGTTTCGTTGATTCTATTGTTTTTTTGGTTTCTATTTCATTGATTTCTGCTCTGATCTTTATGATTTCTCTTCTCCTGCTGGGCTTAGGGTTTCTTTCTTATTCTTTC
Source organism: Mustela erminea (assembly GCF_009829155.1). Lineage (NCBI taxonomy): Eukaryota > Metazoa > Chordata > Mammalia > Carnivora > Mustelidae > Mustela > Mustela erminea. Next base: position 16,143,232 of record NC_045627.1, on the reverse strand, counting down.
TCCAGCTCCTTTAGGTGTAGGGTTAGGTTGTGTACCTGAGACCTTTCTTGTTTCTTGAGAAAGGCTTGTACCGCTATATATTTTCCTCTCAGGACTGCCTTTGTTGTGTCCCACAGATTTTGAACCGTTGTATTTTCATTATCATTTGTTTCCATGATTTTTTTCAATTCTTCTTTAATTTCCCGGTTGACCCGTTCATTCTTTAGAAGGATGCTGTTTAGTCTCCATGTATTTGGGTTCTTTCCAAACTTCCTTTTGTGGTTGAGTTCTAGCTTTAGAGCATTGTGGTCTGAAAATATGCAGGGAATGATCCCAATCTTTTGATACCGGTTGAGTCCTGCTTTAGGACCGAGGATGTGATCTATTCTGGAGAATGTTCCATGTGCACTAGAGAAGAATGTGTATTCTGTTGCTTTGGGATGAAATATTCTGAATATATCTGTGATGTCCATCTGGCCCAGTGTGTCATTTAAGGCCTTTATTTCCTTGCTGATCTTTTGCTTGGATGATCTGTCCATTTCAGTGAGGGGAGTGTTAAAGTCCCCTACTATTATTGTATTATTGTTGATGTGTTTCTTTGATTTTGTTATTAATTGGTTTATATAGTTGGCTGCTCCCACGTTGGGGGCATAGATATTTAAAATTGTTAAATCTTCTTGTTGGACAGACCCTTTGAGTATGATATAGTGTCCTTCCTCATCTCTTATTATAGTCTTTGGCTTAAAATCTAATTGATCTGATATAAGAATTGCCACTCCTGCTTTCTTCTGATGTCCATTAGCATGGTAAATTCTTTTCCACCCCCTCACTTTAAACCTGGAGGTGTCTTCGGGCTTAAAATGAGTTTCTTGGAGGCAACATATAGATGGGTTTTGTTTTTTTATCCATTCTGATACCCTGTGTCTTTTGACAGGGGCATTTAGCCCATTAACATTCAGGGTAACTATTGAGAGATATGAATTTAGTGCCATTGTATTGCCTGTAAGTTGACTGTTACTGTATATGGTCTCTGTTCCTTTCTGATCTACCACTTGTAGGCTCTCTCTTTGCTTAGAGGACCCCTTTCAATATTTCCTGTAGAGCTGGTTTGGTATTTGCAAATTCTTTCAGTTTTTGTTTGCCCTGGAAGCTTTTAATCTCTCCTTCTATTTTCAATGATAGCCTAGCTGGATATAGTATTCTTGGCTGCATGTTTTTCTCGTTTAGTGCTCTGAAACTATCATGCCAGCTCTTTCTGGCCTGCCAGGTCTCTGTGGATAAGTCAGCTGCCAATCTAATATTTTTACCATTGTATGTTACAGACTTCTTTTCCCGGGCTATTTATTTATTTGACAGAGAAAGACACATCAAGGGAGGGAACACAAGCAGGGGAAGTGAGAGAGGAAGAAGTAGGATTCCTGTTGAGCAGGGAGCCCAATGCATGGCTTGATACCAGGACCCTGGGACCATGACCTGAGGTGAAGGCAGAGGCTGAATGACTGAGCCACCCAGGTTCCCCTCAAACATAATTTCTAGTATCAGAAAGTGATTCACAGGAGAGAAAAACATAAACCCTCAAAAAGGATTCTTTGACTATTGAAGAAGGCTGTTTTCCCATTGTTTAATGAAATCAGGAAAGAAAAACACATAGACTGTCCATCCACTAACAGGTCTGATTCACTTCAGTGATTGAAAGAAGAACAAGAAGATAAAAAGGAACATATGTTCTGAAGACCCATCATTCCAACCATCGAACTTTTGAAACTTCACACTCACTCGAAGAACGAAGCCCAAACCAATGTCTCAGCCTGGCAACGTGGAGAAGCCTGAACTGGAATGACAGGGACAGACTAGAAGATTGTGTGTGTTGGCTGAGGCTGGTGGCACAGAAGGCGCTCTGCCTACTCTCCACTGGGCCTCACCTGTCCTCAGCCAGGAACCTCCTCACAGCCCTGACCTGTCACAACTGTCACATGTGAGACACACAGCCACCACTGGAGCCAACCTGGCCATATCCTCCTGCAGAATGCACTCTGGTCTCCTCGAGGACCCCTGAATTCTACCCAGACCTGGAACTCCCCTGTCTGCCACAAGGCTATAGGATCCCCCCTCCTTCTTCCAAAATTACACTGGCCTGAGTCTTTCATAAGAAAGGGAAAATACTCCTTCCTGAATGCTTAACACCTCTTTTCCTCTTCTGCCATATCTATGTCCACTCACCTTTGTACCTGGGCAAACTGGAAGGAACATATCAATGGAACACAGATATGCTCTGGGATCTGAATCTTTCATTGCAGCTTTCTGCAACCAGAAACTAGTGTATCCTACCACAGTGTGTTTGAAAATAATCATCTACATAATAAGACAGTGAAAATCACTCCATTTTTACCTCACTCCTCATGAAGCAGAACGTGGTCTTCTTTTCTTCATTGACTTCAACTCCAATTTGTTTCCATGCAGTGTTAATTCCTTGCTTCAAGGGTAGGATTTTGTGATTCCCCACCTGCATAGAACACCCAGAGCTCATCACAAGTGTTCTCCCTAATAGCCATCGCCCATTTAACCCTTTCCTCCACATCCCTGCCCTCAACAACCCTTGGTTTGTGCTCTAAGGTTGAGTCTGTTTCCTTATTTGCCTATCGTTCTCCCCTCAATATGTTCATCTGTTTTCTTTTTGAAATTCCATAGGAGTCAAGTCAAGGGTATTTGTCTTTTCTTACTGATTTTGCTTAGCTAAATCCACTCTAGATCCATCCACTTCCTTTCAGATGGTAAGGTTTCATTCGTTCTGAAGCTGGGTCTTATTCCATTGTGTTGATAGATCAAAAGATAGATAGATTTATATCTAACTATAATCTCTATCTATCTATCTCTATCTATCTATCTATCTATCTATATGTATTGTAAAGACCTATTTAGCCAGAGCGACTCCATCTTGGTTAAAAGCCATTTTGTTGTTTGTGCAGTGAAACTTAAACTGACTCTGCCACCCCCACCCCCAGAGAAACTTACTTAAAGACAAGTCTGGGAAACCAGCAGAATATGGTCAGCTAGTTCCTGATAACAGAGCCCAGAATACAAGGATGAGTCAGGCCAGGTGGAGACATCAAATCAGTAAAACACACATACTTTTTCCCTAACCACCAAAGAATGTAAACCCCGCCATTGGGGCACCAACCTTGAGCACCAATTCTGACCAGAGTAATAGGTTAGTTCAAACAGCTACTATAAGGTAAATTGTAATTCAATTGGCCACCTGCATGTGACCTGACATGACTACAATCTCATTGGCCACCTATGTGTGGCCAGACTTTTGCTCTATAAAAGGTAGTCTGTAAGATGGGGAAGGGTCACCCTCTTTGGAGGCGGCCCTGACCGGTCGGTCAGTCAGTCAATTCTTGAGCCTGTAAACTGGGGGTGGTTGCTCTCTTCAGAGACGGCCCTGGCTGGTCAGTCTGACTTCTAATGCTTAACATAAAATAGAACTTTGCATAACTTTCACCATGTCTCAGTCTTGTTCCCCGGGCCAGTCAGTCCAACTTCTAATACTTATCATAAAATAAAGCTTTAAATAACTTTCACTTTGTCTCTGTCTCGTTTCATTTAATAATGGACCTAACATGGGGGAACCTGGGTGGCTTAGTGGGTTAAGCCTCTGACTTCAGGTCATGATCTCAGGGTTCTTGGATCAAGCCCCATATCGGGCTGTATGCTCAGTGGGGAGCCTGCTTCCTCTCTCTCTGCTTGCCTGCCTACTTGATCTCTCTCTCTGTCAAATAAATACATAAAATCTTTTAAAAAAAATGGACCTAACATGTATGTGTGTGTGTGTGTATCCCACATCTTCTTTTTCCATTCATCAGTGAATGGACATTGGGACTACCTCTATAGTTTCACTATTGTTGATAATGTTTCTATAAACATCATGGTGCTTGTACCCCATTGAATGTGCATTTTTGTGCATTTTGGGGAAATACATAAGAGAGCAGTGGCTGGATCCTAGGGTTATTCAGTTTTTAGCTTTTGGAGGAACCACCATATTCTTTTTCAGAGTGGCTACAACAACCTGCATGCCCACCGACAGTACAGGAGGGTTCCACTTTAAACAGAACATTCCCTGCTACCAATTTCCTAAGGAGGAAATGGAAAACCTGTGGGATAACATGACTCACCCAGGATCAGGCAAGCAGCTACAGAATTTCACCCCAGGGTTCCTGATGCCAAGCCCATGAAGCCACCAGAATGCCTCTACCCAGGAGAATTCCCAAAGACTCTCCTTCTAACTTCACCACCAATGAAACTGCAGAGAAAATATGACATGTCCAACTATCTAGATGGTCCACTGAGTGAAACTGGAAAGTCAAGTTTCCCTTCTCAATCATCCAAGGTTCCTTGGAATCCTTTTGAAATTTCCCTCTGCCCTCATTGAAACTCTGGATGAAAAGACAAATCCATTTGGATACATCATCTTGGACAAAGGAGAAGCCATCATCCATGTCTCTATCTGACCACAAACAGCCACCTAACTCTAGATGCTGGCCATTCTACCACAGCCTAGGCCCAACAGAATAAACCCTATTAGATGAAGGAAAAATTCTATGTTCAAAACACACACTGAGTCCATCTCATCTTCCCCTTTTAATCCAAGGATTGCCTAGGAAAGAGCTTTTCTAAATACCTTCATAAGCCAGAAATTAACAGATTAAAGGGGATCCCCTGCCATGAGCACCTTGCAGGGAAACTCAGGAACTCTGGCACCCACTCTACATTACTGACAGCTGCTTCGGTGTGACTTTGTGGCTCCACTGGAAACAAGAGAAAAGCCCAGGATGTTTGGGGTGAAAGAGAAATTTTGCCTCTCATCCTGGCATGGATGTGACCTTGCACCCAATGGGCTTGCTATAGTCTTTGAACACTGATGTCCTGGAACAAGCTGCATAACAGACTCAGATGCTGATTTCCAAACTTCAGGTCTCGTGGAGCCAGCGTGAAGAAGGGTTGTCAGGTGGGGATAAGCAGGCACATCCCACCTAAAGGCTGCACACCTGCTCCAAGTCCTGGGAGAAGGAGAGATACATGCTTGTTTCTTTAGTGGTCATTCACTTCAAAAGCCAGCCAATGCCCTTGTCCTTTTTGGAGAAGCAAATAGACTCTTCCAAACAAATACTCAACTCCTCGGTTCAAATGACACCATGTGTCACGTTTGGTTCCCCTGGCTCCAGAGCCCCCACTGGGAGACACCTGCTGCGCCATCCTGACAGCCCATTACCACCAAACCTGGGGACACAGGGCACAATGATGAGTGGGGGGTTGGCTCCAGGGGTTGTTACCTCCACTCTTGAGCCTGAGAAAACAGAGACTATACAGCTTACCGTACCATCCTGTAGAAAGAAGCTTCAGTGCCTCACCATTCGGGGTCTGTCACCCAGCACCTCACCACTGCCCTCAGTGCTGAAAGGCTTCACTGACTCCTCTTCCAGCACTTTTCCCATGGCAGCTTGCCGCTGCCTCCAGTGATGGCAAGCAGCATTGCTATGTCTTCCAGTGACTCTAGCACCACAGCTCACCATTCCTTCCAGTGGTGTGATCTTGCACTGATAGGCCTTCCAGTGTCTGGCAATGCAGCTCACAACACCTCCACTGGTCTCAAGCCACACTGGCACATCTTCCACCATCCCACAGACTGCAACTCAGCACTGCCTCCAGTGGAGGGAATCCACACTGCTTCAACTTCCCATGCCTTGCACTGTGCCTGTCCACTGCATCCATTGTCAGGAAGTTCCAGCAGCACATCTTCCAGTGTCTCGCCCACTGCAGCTTATCACTCCCTCCCTTGGTGGCAAACTGAAGTGCCCTTTCTTTCAGCATCTGTTGCACTGGAGCTCAGCACTGCCTCCAGTGGTGGGAAGCTGAATAATGAGAGTTGTTTGGTGGCATGGCAGTGAAGAATTCTGTCACTGGAAGCAATGCTTAGCTGTATTGTGAGAGCAGCTGGGAGACGTGCCAGTCAGCTTGCAACCACCTCGGGCAGTGGTGACCTGCATTGTGATTCCCTGGAAGAAATGGGAAAATCATTTCCCACCACTGGAGGCAGTGGTCAGCTAGAGTGTGAGTGATGCCAGAAGGTTTTGCAGTGTTCATTAATGCCATGAGAGGTGGTGATGATCTGCAGTGTGAGACAGTTAATGGTGTGGCTTTGCAAAATGTGGCCACTAGAGGCAGTGTGGAGGTGCAGCGTGAAACCTTGGTATTAGTGCAGTGACAGTCCCATCACTGGAGGGGGTGGTCAGTTGCAGTGTGAGGGATGCCTGATGGCTTTGCAGTGCTGCTTACAGCCACTAGTGGCAGTGCAAGGCCATGGATGGCATGGCTATGCACCTTATCTCCACTGGAGGCAATGCTGAGCTGCAGTTCGAAGCACTAAAAGGAGTGCCAGTGAAGTGTCCCACCACTGAAGCTAGTGGTCAGCTGCCGTTTGGGGCATACCAGAAGGCTCTGCCGTGCTCCTTACTGTCATTAGAGGCAGTGGTGAGAAAGAGTGGGAGACCATAGGTAGCATGGCTGTGCAACTTGTTGCTACTGGAGGCAAAACCCTGCAAGAGTGGCCACTCAGGTTCCTACCACTTGAGGCAGTGGTGAACTGCAGTGAGAGTTCCTGTAAGAAGTTGCCATGTCAGTTCCTGCCACTGGAGACAACAGTGAACTGCAATTCAAGATGCTGCAAGGAGTGGCAATCTAGTTACCTAGCACTGGAAGCAGTGGTGGGCTGCATAGTGAGATGCTGGAAAAGGAAGTTGTGCTGATTTTTGCTACTGGAGGCAGAGGTCAGCTGCCTGTTGCTAGGGATGTCATTTATGGCCAAAGATGCAGTGTTGATATGCAGTGCGAGTCCGTGGCTGGCATTGCTGTACACATTGTCTCCACTGGAGGCAGTGGCTAAGCTGCAGGGTGAGATGCTGCAAGGAGTGGCAGTGCAGTTTCCTGCAATTAGAGGCAGTGGTGAGCTCCAGTGGGAGACACTGGAAGAAGTGGTAGTGTCGGTTTCTGCTACTGGAGGCAGAGGTCAGCTGTAGTAGGAGGGACACCTGAAGATTTTGCAGTGCTTATTATGGCCACTAAAGTCAAAGTTGACATGCAGTGTGTCGTCCTGAGACATTGTTGAGCTACAGTGTGAGACCCTAAAAGAGTAGCAATGCAGTTTCCTATCATTGGAAGCAGTAGTGAGCTGCAGTTTAAGGTGCTGCAAGGCCTGGTAGTGAACTTTGTTTTTTTGTTTTTTGTTTTTTTTTTTTAACCACTGGTGGCAGTGGTGGGCTGCAGGGCAAGACCCTAGGAGAGGCAGTGTCCATTCCCACCACTGGAGACAGTGGTCAGCAGCAGTGTGAGGGATGTCTGAAGGCTTTGCAGTGCTGCATACAGTCACTAGAGGCAGTGTTGAGCTACAGTTTGAGACCATGAACGGCTTGGCTGAGCAGCTTGTTGGTACTGGAGACAAGGTTGAGCTGCACTTTGAGGCATTGGAAGGAGTGGCA